>NW_017097780.1:0-45170 GCF_001412225.1 Nicrophorus vespilloides
TATATATATATATATATATATTCTCGAGTGTTAAATATTTGATGTAACAAAACAAAAAAAAAACAATTGATAATGTCGGCATATTTGATGAGTACAAAAGAAAAGTGTGTATAAATATTAAGTAATAATTAAGAAACGCAAACATTTGAATCGAATAAAGGTTTTCCTTTATGTAATAAGACTTTCACGTGAGATAATAACATGAATGTGGTTGGGATTTCGGAAGTTCCATCCTCGACTTTGCGAACTATAAAAGTGTAGTTAGCGAAAGTTCCGCCAAGCAATTTCAGCTTTAATTTCAGGATCACGCGTTTCCATGGAAGATTAACGCTGAATTCGTCGTATTCGGATTTCAAGTTTTTTTTTTCAGGAGAAACTGAATTGTTGAGATTTGCGGAAAGATAAAATGTAAAAATTCGATTTGCTGCATCAAGTGTGAGCGTCGACGAATCATAGTAGCTTTGCAAAAAAAAGTGAGTTTCGAAGAGTAGATAAGAGTGTAATAAAAAATGTAGTCTGCAGCTGCGAATCGCCAATCGCTAAAGGAGGGACGGCTTTTTTTTTGTTTATAAGAATTTGATTGGTTCTATCGTTTGCGTTCGCCAGCAACTTGATTTTTTTTTGTTAACAGATATTTTTTTTTGTATTCAAATCTACACCAATGAGGAAAATAAGGCGTTTCGTTTCAAATCTGTGGAAAAGAATCTAATTTTCAAGCTAAACAAATACATTTTATAAAGGGTGTCCCAAAATTAACCGCCATTTGTGCAGTAAAGTGTTGGAAACCCAAACAATTTGACACTTTACTGCACAAATGGCGGCAAATTCAAATCTTGCGTTAAGTTTGGGACAGCCTTTATATATATATATATATATAACATTAAATTAATTTTACTTAGTAACTTAATTACTAATTAATAACGTAAATACTATATAAGAATAAGATAAAATAGTAAACTAATACTATTTATTAAGTATATACTATAGAATTTTATACATTCTATAGTCAATTAGTACATTATTTTTTATTTAGTAGTTCAATTGATCCGAAACAAATGAATGAATTTAGAAAAGAACAAATGAAGTATATATAATTATTGAAACAAAAAAAAAATAACAAGTCTAAGGTAAACTTGATACGTTTTATTCAGTGATTTTAGATGTAAATTTCGAAACACATTTATTTTTATTTTCCAATAAATATCGTCGAAAATAAATATGACAATGTTTTCCGTAAATATTGCCGTTTTTTGTTTTTTGTTTGTATTTTGTTTTTCATCGGTAATTCGATTGACCCAAAAGTGATCCGAATAAGACGGCCGTGAGCTCAAGATCATAGCTTTCATGCCGTCAGACACGTACACCACTTGTTGGAAACGCGTTGACGCTCCTTCCTTCCTTCTTATAGACATCGACTTAATTGACTCAAAATCCGGGATTTTCCGGGAATCTTCAATTAAGACAAAATTGTTTTTTTTTTCTTGACAATTGCACGATTGTGACACCCGCACGTGTCGCTAGATTCCACCTGTGCACGACGACGACGACGTTTCTGTGCCAAAAGGATTTCGAACCTGAGAGGGACACGAAAATAGCTTTCGCGAGAAAATGTTAATACATCAACAACAACAACAGCAGCAGCAACAAAAAAGAATCATTCTATTTTTGCTTCCGCCATGAACGAGTGATGAAAAAGACAAATTAATAAGCTAACAACTTTTTTTTTGAGTGTGTGTTTTATCTGGAAATTATGCGAATTCCGCTTCTTTTTCTCTGGTTTTGTCCCAAATGTAACAAGCGGCGGCGATATGCAAAGTTCCGCACGTAGCCGACGTGAAACCAACAACCGCACAAAGGAGCGCACTCATGCTAATTATACTTAGTTTAATGCTTTTATCGTCGGCCAACTTCCAAGAACAACATCGACTCATTTGCAACACTAATTTTCGTTGATAACAGATATCGAAAACTGTCGTAGAAGAAGAGGTATTCTTCATTTTCCATCAAAGATCCTCAAACACTTTTCTTACTAAGTGTAGACCTAAACATTTTACTTCATACTTGTTAAGTTTAACAGAAGAACAATAATTCCGTTTTTTTGAACAATTTCATAATGAAACCGAAATTAATAACAATGGATTATCAAATGTTACAATTTAGTAATTTTATAATGATTATAATCAATGTTTCCGTGAAACAATTGTCGTGCGTTACTTCTCATTCAATTCATCAATTGAAATCAAGTAGGCTATGAACATAAGTTTGTGTCATTTTCAATGAATACATTTAATTGCCTGTTTTTTTTTTAAATCGAGTAGACTATGGAACAATGACGTAAGATAACCACCTATCACAGTGCGGTGATCTAATCTGTCTCTAAGCAGTTCAATTGCTCCACGAAATCGAAGTGAAATGGAAAAAAAAAAAGAAAAAACGAAGAATAATCATCGGTGAAAAAGGACGAAGGTTATTAGCGACAATCCGAGGTTTTCTCTGTTCGTTACGTTACGTTAGCGTTACGTTACGTTAGCGTTAGTGTGTGTATGTGCATTTCCTCTGTCGACTCTCGGTTGCTATGCCGACTAGCCAATAATAATAATAATCATCGGTTTCCTCTGTTTCTGGTCGGACGAAGTTTCGCAAAACGAAACAAAGCCTGCTGCGATGACACTTAATTGGAGGCAATTGGCTTTTAAATAATTCATCAACCGCAAGAAAGAGAAGAGCGAAGCAGGAATAATGGAGAGTTGTTGGATGTGGTCTTACACGGAAAATGAGTGGCAAGTGTACGTAGGCAATTATCAAGGAAATGCTAGGTAGTGTTGATGATAGAGCTCAAGGTTGAGCGCTGAAAGAGAGCGGCACCGGCGAGTCTAACGTGAAATGTTTATTTTTACGTACGGACAGAGGAGGATAGATGGGGTTCCGATGAAACGTGGAAAAGAAGGACGGATGATGCATGGATTGAGCGAGACTCGAACTGAGCTGAGAGCGAGCAGACAATCCGGCGACGAAGATTCAAACGAAGAGGACAACTCGATGCGTGCGTGTGTACGTGCGAGAGAGGAAAGAATAGATAAAACATGCAGATGATAACAGTTGTAATAATAATAAGTAATACATTTTGTTGATAGTGACTAAATATGTTTGCAGTGTACATTTATATATATATATATATATATATATCAAGTACACGCCTCTGCCTCTTATCTAACTTCTAGAGGAGAGTCAATATTACAACAACAGCTGATAACCCCGTCCGCACTCACTCTCTCACTTGAAACTTATAATTATATAGTCGAGGCAATGTTTCCTCAATCCTTAAATAAATACGTACGGACACGTCAGTTCCATCTTTTATTCTTCTTGAACAAAATCATCATCATCTTTAACAACAACATCAACATTATTAACGCATCGTCTAAAAAACTAAATGACCCGAAACGAACCTGATTCATTTTATAAATAGAATCCGCTTCAATAGCAAACGCGAAATGCTTAATAATCGGTCAACAAATTCCCTGGACACATACACACACCGACGATGGACAACAACTCGAAATAATGCACGTACAACGTATATTTAACAAGTAAAGAAAAAAAAACTGGTTTCAATTTACAGCAGTAGAAGCAGCAGCAGTAGCATCAACAACAACAACAACATCGACAAATATATGTGAATACAATTAGTCGAGTATTGAACTTTCAATTAACGCCTAGTAGGCTGCTGCTGCTGCTGATGCTCTCGACGAGGTGGGCCAACATCGAAAAACTCGTTCGCCTGAGTGTACAGCTCGCCATTTATAAATAGCCACATGGTAATTGAATAATGAAACAAAACGATTAAAAGTTAACACTAATCAACACTATATAACAGTTTTTAGTCTCTCTCTACATTCAGTTATTTAACATAATTTGATTGTCAATGATGCCTTTGTTTTTTCAATTTGAATGTCAACATTGACAAATGTCAAATTATGTATCTAAATTGTATGTATATAATCAATGGGAGAACGTAGTTTTGAAAAATCATCACTGACATATGTCAAATTATGTAACTGAGTTTTATAATAAATAGGCTTTGTTTCATTTAAAATGTCAATACTGACAGATGTCAAAATAAGTAACTAAGTTTTATAATAAATAGGCTTTGTTTCATTTAAATATCATTACTGACAGATGTCAAATCACGTAACTAAGTTTTATTATCCAATGGGAAAAAATGGTTTTGAAAAAATATTCGATTTTGGAAATTCGTTCAAATTATGTAACTGAATTGTATATATAGTCAATGAGAAAAATGTGTAATAGTTTTGAAAATTTCGAATTTGAAAATCTTTACTGTCAAATGTCAAACTATGTAACTATTTTTTTATAAAATTAATGAAACTTGTAAAAAAAAGCAATATTGACAGATGTCAAATTATGTAACTAAATTGTATGTATATATAATCAATGGGAGAACTTAGTTTTGAAAAATCATCACTGACAGATTTCGAATTATGTAACTAAGTTTTATAATAAATAGGCTTTGTTTCTTTTAAACGTCAATACTGACAGATGTCAAATCAAGTAACTAAGTTTTATTATCCAATGGGAAAAAGTGGTTTTGAAAAAATATTCGATTTGGAAATTCGTTCAAATTATGTAACTGAATTTTATATATAGTCAATGAGAAAAAAAGTGTAATAGTTTAGAAAAATGAATAGAGATTCAAATTATGTAAAGAGTAGTTTTGAAAATTTTGAATTTGACAATCTTTACTGTCATTTGTCAAAGTATGTAACTAATGTTTTATAAAATCAATGAAACTTGTAAAAAAAACAATACTGACAGATGTTAAATTATGTAACTAAGTTTTATAGTCAATTATAAAAAGTAGTTTTGAAAAACTTCTGATTTGTAAAAAAAAACAATACTGACAGATGTTAAATTATGTAATGTAATGTTCATAGACTCAATGAAAAACGTAGTTTTGAAATGTGAGAATACAAAATCAATACTGACAGATGTCAAATTTGATGGTGATCTGGTTCGATCATTATCCGCTCCTTCGGGTTTACGAGTGCAACACACACACACACCCACCCACCCAGCCTACTCTTAAAACCGTGACTCCCCCTCGTAACCGAAAAAAAAAAGACGACTTGCTGCAAACAATGGCCTCCTTCTGATGAAATCGTACGCGTTTACCCTGCACTTCGCCTACAACCCCGAGATGATAAAACATTGTTGAAGATGTGTATGTGTATCAAGGTCGGAATTATTATGAAATGATAACAAAAATGATACGCGCGACGTGACGTCCGTTATTAATATAACTTCTATCGAAATGCAAATGAAATAACCTGAAATTAGTTTTAAGCGGTGCCAACAGAAATAGAACCTAGTACGGACACCTGCGGAATAACTAACAATTTTCAGTAACGAAACGTATTTTGAAATGTTGCATCAGCTTTTCTGTCGTTAACGTTTTGTTTTTCTATGTGATAAATTATGTTGTTGATAGATGGAGCATAGAAATTTAAAAAAAATGGTAAAGCCTTGTTTTCTCAACTTTTATTTTCGGATAACACACGCCAAATGTTTGGCAGGCGAAACAATGAACCGCGGGATTTGGGTTGAATCATCTCCAAACATTGAAAACATTAACGCACAGATTCAACTGGAACTATCTAATCTCGCTGTTTACTGCAAAATTATTTAGAATGCTGTGCAAGCTTTGTTTTTGTTTTTTTTCTTTGACGTTTGTCCTTGAACTTTGACAGTCGCCGTCATCGGAATTACTCAAGCGATAAACGTATTTGTTGCATTTGCTTTAATTTTGGAAAAAGTTTGAACTTTTCGATTATATTTGAACGAAATAACAATAATAATGAATTCCTGTGGGAAATTGAAGAGTATGATCGATTGGTATTAACGAAATGACTTCCGTTCCAAGGTTTAAAGGAAATTCGTCAGGGGGTGCGGAAATCGGTGGGGGGGGAGGGTTGGAAGGAAGACCTCAACCAATCCCTCTTCACTCCCCCTCACCGCCGCATCAAGTTTTTAATATAGTCAAGGTCTTGTTCAGTGCGCTCGTAATCCAATCCGATTTTTTGATGGGACTGAAATTGGCTGGCGATGCGGAGGATTTTTTTCCGCTTTCGACACAGAAAACTAGACATGGGGAATGCAGATGTGCGGGTGGAGGAGGATGAAAAAAAAAATGAACAAAGATTAATCTGATGGACGGGAAAAAGTATTGGATTGTTGAAGGCCGCAAAAATTGATGCGTGGTGAGGACTGAAAGAGAGAGACTCAATGAAAACTAAATTAATTTAAATTTGTTAGAAATGGGCTGCGTACATTCGGACCGAGAGAGGTGATAAAAATAGACTTAAGTCAATTTTGACGCGACCAATCATAAAAATAACACTTCCGGTTTCTTCTCGCTTCTCTCCGCCAACTCCGATTCGGTTGTACTTACAAGCGCACCTGCACATGGACATCAATCCCGTAATTACCAATTAATATCATATATACTCACTCACTTTCTGCCAGAAAAAGAGTACTTTACGATAGCACTAACATTTCAATATTTATAATACGTCGTTACGCAACATCCAACGACTATCGACCAAACCAATTAAATTTCAATGTTTGTACAATACATCTTTTAGTTTTACAAAATATTTACTTCTTCTTCGTTAACAGAATTTTACTCACAAATTAACTTTTAAACTGTCAACTTTGACATTTAATTGACTTTTTTCAATGCGCTCCACTTTGAGTTTGAAAATCGAGCACTCTAAATTTATGACTGTCAACTTAAATCTCAAAATTGACAGATAAAAATTGAACGTTCGTAATAAGTTAATTAACTATACAAGCTGTTACCATGGAAATCGTTAATCTAGTATTTGGTGGGAATGGACAACAGTTAAGCTTCCCTTTATGGTTACTATGGATACATAAATGACTTTTGAATTATCCATCCGAATCTTACGAAAGTTAAGCAACACTTGCTGAAACGTTGATGATGATCCATTGGTAAAGAAATCTTCTAACCTAACTATTCAATTGAAATTACTGAGCGTTAATAAATTATTGTGTGTGTGTATGGTTGTACACAGGCACAACAAATAATTACGTGAGTTATCGTTTAAGTGAATGGCATTGAAAAGAGGGTGAATTCCGTTGCGGCGCAGCGGTTATGAATAAGTCAAAACGGATGGTTAAAAAGGGAAAATGAATCGTCGCAGATTTGTCACTTTGACGTGCGGCCTTTTGTGCGCGTCGTGGAAAGGGAACAATTCTCAATCACGTCTGACACTTTAATAATCATTAGTCACCAGATCCACTTTCTATATCTATATTTTTATTTTCTTCATCATTTATTTCTGTTAGTTTTTTTTTGCTTTGTACACTTCTTCAATTAGTTTTCACGAAATTTTGGTGTAAAGAAAGAGAAATCATGGAAATGGAAAGATTCTATATTTACGTGAGCCGTCGATGCGATGGGTAAATAAATAAATTCCCTAACGCAAGTAAATACTTATTTCCGTACATCCGGTCGATTCAAGAAGAAGGCCCCCCGTTGGATAATCATTTTTTGTTTTGTCGTTGTTGTTTTGTTTCGTGCCTCCTAGATGATTGTTATTGTTATTATTATGCTTGAAAATCAATTGGGAAGGAGGTCTTTTGTTGTTGCGGAAAGTTTCGGTCGGAGATAATTAAAGATTTTCAGTGAACAAAGTTCGTTTTTTTATGTTCATCCTCCTCCCAATTTCCGTTTCACTTCTTTCTTTGCTTTTTCATTGGTATTATTAAAACTGCGGACCGGCAGAAGGTCCTTAAAGTAAAGTTATTTCGTTTCGGAAAGCAATTTCGGCCTTTTTATGCGCGCGCGTGCAACAAAGAATCAGTTGTTGAAGTCGTGTGGGGATATTCGGTTTCTGCGGCCCTTTTGCGCTCCTACGATTTCAATGCGCAGCTATTTCGCCCTTGTTGCTAGGCGCAAAGGCAGCAGCTTTGACATAATTACACATGTCCTCCTGGTGTTTGGTATTACCGGTTGAAAGCAGAAGGAATAAAAAGGGGTTTTTGCCGACAGCGGCAACAATCCCTTCAAGGGCACGCACGCGCTCACATTATCATCAACATCTCCTTTGTTGTGTTTTCGCACGGAAATATACGCAGATTCTATCGGGACACCCAATAAGCATCCAAAATTTGTATTGCCTCCTCCTCATCATCCGCAAGCTGCACACACACAAACAACTTCACATCCGGTTTTCTGTAAAGTTGCCATGGAAATCGTTTGCAACGTTTGCTTTGCGAAGAGGGCGATACAAGGTTTTGTTGTTTCACTGCCTCCCTATAGGGTTACCATGGATACTGCTGCTTTTCGGAATATCTTTATTACACCTTTGACAGTGTAATTAACTAATAATTAACACATCCTTCGTAACTGCAAATACGATCTGGAAATACTTTTTTTTTTGCACGTTTTTGCTTATACACGTTTTACTACCGTGTAAATATATGTAATTTCATTATACAAAATAACATTTAATTAGTTAAAGTCCTTCCTTCGGAATTTCCATTTTCATTTAACGTTACGACGTTTCTTCGGTGGAAAGGGATAAGAGATAAGATTTTATTGTTTCGGGTTGCTATGGTTACAACTTTTCAGCGGCTTCAATTTATTGTCTCTACTTGACAGCTAAGAAACGGTTCAGCTCCCACAGCTAAGATCTAATATTTATGTAACAAACTTCTTCACTTACGTTATTAAATACTTAAATAGCGTACTTTAATTATGAATATTTGCGTGTGCATTGGGGGGTTTTGCATTGGGATTGTACAAACACACAGCGTCGTTTCGCAGTCAACTGTCAACATTTGACGTTTGCTGTGACGTTTCCGGTGCGGTGATGATGATCCGATGTCTCAAGTCAAATTGAGTTTCGAGATCCTTATGCAAATGCGACGCTCGTAAACCTCCGAATCTGCGCGTTTGTTTTTACGACAGTCCACTTCTGGTGGAAAAGCCCTCTCCGCTTTTCGACGTCGTCGACGTTTCCATCCTTGTGTGCATGTGGGGGCACACGAAACAGCACCCCCCCGCAGCGTCGAAATCCCCACGAAACCTTCACCTCCCCTACGTCTAATACTACCTCCACCTCCCGCTCTCGCATAAACCAGAATTTACAAACTCTCTCTCTTTCTTTCTCTTCTCTCCACCCCAGCTGCAAAAGCCTAAAAAGTAGGCGCACTAAATTCCACTGATTCCACATCCACTTTATTGTTTCCCATAAAATTACGTACTAAACGCGGCCGTTTCTTTTTCCTCTCTCTCTCACTCCCTTTTCGACACATGGGACTTGTCGATTGCCTCTTTGTGCACGAAATGAAATAAAGAAAACGAGATGAAGGAAGGACAAAGAAAAAAACAATTCATTCGTCCAATTCAGGGTTTATGAAATTTTCACGTACCAATATCTTCTTTACTCACAGTAAACCTTTAGAACTGTCATTAATGTCATTAACTTTGGTATCTTGATAGTTTTAGTATTTCAGTTGTTTTCAATAATCAATCAAAAAAAATCATCAATTGTTTATAGATTACATTTCTTTGTTTCTTTTCCAATCATTTTCATTAAAACCTTTAGAACTGTCATTAATGTCATGTCATTTTTGTAATCTTGATGTTCTTAAATTTCTTTGTTTTTTTTCCAATCATATTCATTAAAACCTATCGAACTGTCATTAATGTCATTATCTTTGGTATCTTGATTTTCTAATAAAGCAAATAGTGTTATAATTCAATTACTTTAAGTTGTTTTCAATAATCAATCAAAAAAAATGAATTTCATCAAATGCCTATAGATCGTTATTAAGTAATTAAATTTTTTTGTTTCTTTTTCAATCGTTTTCATTAAACCTTTAGAACTGTCATTAGTATCATTATCTTCAGAATCTTGGCGTTCTTATTTTCAATAATTAATTTAAGAAAAAAAAAATGAATTTCAGCATTTGTTTATAGATAGATATTAAGTAATTAAGTTTCTTTTCTAATCATATTCATTAAAACCTATCGAACTGTCATTAATGTCATTATCTTTGGTATCTTGATGTTCTTAAATTTATTTGTTTCTTTTTTCTTTTCTAATCGTTTTCATTAATCCTTTAGAACTGTCATTAATGTCATTATCTTTGGTAACTCGATGTTCTTAATTTTCTTTGTTTCTTTTCCAATCATATTCATTAAAACCTATCAAACTGTCATTAACGTCATTATCTTTGGTATCTTGATGTTCCTATAAAGAAAATAGTTTTATTATTCAATTACTTTTAGTTTCTTTTTTCAATAATTCATTTAAGATAAAACTGAATTTCAACAATTGTTTATAGAAAGATATTAAGTAATAAAATTTCTTTGTTTCTTTTCCAATCATTATCTTTGGTATCTTGATGTTCTTAAATTTCTTTGTTTATTTTCTAATCATTTCCATTCAATCTTTAGAGCTGTCATTAATGTCATTATCTTGATTTTCTAATAACAAAATTGACATTCGATTACTTTACGTGAAATAATTAGCGTCAAAATATTAATAATTTCCTGTTTTACAATGATAATAATATCATGTTCTTTCACGCGTTCCGAGCGAAAACTCGTCGAACTACGTTACGTAATTATTATTAAATGATGTGTGCACTTTTATTTTTTGTTTAGTTTTCGCCTCGTATCTCCGTTTAGCTCGTAAATTGACAGTTAACAAGGTACGAAAGAGTGAGTGTGTGAGTGTGAGAGAGAGAGAGAGAAAAGTGTTTAATATTGGATGGAAGCAACAAAGGAAGAAGGAGAAAAAACTTTGAACATAAATCAAAAAATTGGCCGATTATCATAATAATAATGCGAGCGAATTAAAAAGCGATTATCCGCAGGATGATGATGATGATGATGATGGAGGAAATTAAATGCATAAATATGCAATTTTTGAATGAAGAAGAAAGCAAAAAAAAAGGACTTTTTGGTTCTGTTTTAGATGCAACAAAGTATTATAGAGAATAGCGATTTCTTGAAGAAATAATAAGTTGATGGACAATAATTATTTCGCTCAGTCTTTGTGTGTGTTACTGTGTGTGTTGTGTACGTGACGATCCGGGCGAACAAAGAGAGAGCGTCGGGCGCCCGATTCTCGCCCTTAAATCCACTTGGCTTTGGGTCGTCGAACGCTCAGAGTGGATCCCATCCTCGAAGCCAGTTGGATTTTGGGACAAAGGAACTCGTCGGAACACACACACACACTCCTCGTAATACACCGGCCGCACCAACGCACGAAGCTTTAAAATATACACAAAACACAAAACACAACGTTCGTATCGATTGCAGCAAGGCTTCATCTTCTTCGTCCACATCATCAGCATCGTACGAAAAGCAACAACAACACACACACACACAAAAAAGAGCGTTTCTAAAGGCCAACAATAATAATAATAAGTGCGAAAGAGAAGAGTAGATGAAGGAAGGAATGGAAAATTTCAACAGTTGGTCCAATTTCGCTTTCGTTCGCAATCCATCCTCCCCTGCAGCGCTTAAAATTTGTTTCGCAGATTGCTCCAAAATCAATTCCTCCCTGACTTCACTCTCTCTCTCGCCGTTCCTTTGTTTTACCATATATAGAGGGGAAATTATCTAATATCCACAGGCTGCTCGCAAAGTACATTCATTGATTCCTCCTTTCCCCTATATCCATTAGACTATATCTTTACTAAATAGTTTAAAATTTGTATTATTATTTCAATTATATAATTGTTTAACTTTCGGCTTATCTTTAGAACGTAATTTTCAAGAAACCACATTTTGGAAAACATCTTATTTGTTAAATGAATTAACAATAAGTTTATTATTTATAAGATTAACGGAGGGATTACATAAAACATGTTGTTTATTAAATACGTACAAATTTCTATGCTTGGTTTCGGTGACTGTGCCGTGGTTTATTTGATCATACATTTATACTACTTATATTTACGTTTTCATGGAAACTGTTATAAACGTAAGTGTCTTTTGTTTCTTAGGAAATATAGGCCTACTTGCGAAATTGACAATATCAGAAATAGACTGTATCAACGTTTTCAAAGAAATTAATTAAAAAAAAAAAGGAATCTTAAAATAACTTAAATAGTGTTTCTTAGGAAATAGCTCTCATCTTTTGTATATATATATATATATAAAAAAAAATATGTACCTCCCAAGATTTCGTAAATGTAAGACAAACACTTCTAAGAAACATTTTGTATATTTATAGTGACTAAGTAAACGTTACAAAAAAACTTCTTCTTTTTTTTTGTTTTTTCAAATAATTTTGTTGAAATTTATAATCAATATTAACAAGAAAATTACGCAAACTATCAAACGTCAAATGAGTCAAGAAATTAATTGTTTGGTTACTATAGTTACATAATATTTTCTGAACCTCTGATTGATTTATAACATCAAAATTCACGTATTTCATATTCACAATCAAGTGTCACATGTTTTCTTTTAATTTGATAAGTTGTCAAATGTCAAGAAATTAAATGATTTGTTTCCATAGACACGTAATATGTTTTCTCTTGATTTGTGATTGATTGAAAACATATTCATTCCTATTGATATTTCAATATTATTTACAATTGATGTTATCAAATGTTATGAATCAAGTATCAAATTGTCAAATGAGCACTCCTGTCAAGAAATAGATTCAGTTACTATAGTTACGTGATTTCCTGAAAATCTGATTAATTTATCGAATTGCGTCGATAAGTCCAAGACTCGTATTTCATTAATTGTTTTTGTTAACATTTATATGAAATATCATTATATAATTTTTTTGAATGTGGAATGTGTAAGTTGTCAAACATTTGACGTTCTTCTGTCATATGAAATAAATTAGTTGGTTTCCATAGTTACGTATTTGATTATTTTATCAAGCGTATGTATAAATTCATCAGATCGATATTTTCTCTTGATTTTGATCTTTGAAGTTTTGCTTTGATAACATTTTCATTGGTATAGATTTTTTTGGGTGGATGTTGTACGTTGGAGGACTTATCGAATTGCATCATAATCCGAGGAGGAGCATCAAGAAAAAAAAAACCGGTGACCGGTCATCAATATTTATTGTGCGAGAGATACAAGTATATATATATATATATAGTATCGTGGCTCAGTTTTGGTTTGTTCCTCCTCGGTCCCATCATGATTTACGACGTCTTTGTCTCTTTTCCTTCGCGTCCGTACGATCCGAGATAATCTTGATTTGTATTTATATGTGTTTCTCTTCGTCCTTGTTGTTGTTGCTGTTGTTATTTCTGTTCTCTTCTTTTGTTTCTCAGCGGTGGAAATTTATCGAAACGCCGATTTTCGCGGACGCACGTAACGACCCGACATTAGGTTCCATTACGTCGACCTTCCTTCCAATCTCGCCACATTTAATTGCCAAACCGTAACGATGCTTTCAGCTTCTGATTAATAATATTCATCAATATCGTTCTGCTTTTCCAACCCAAAGCGACAAATGTTGATATTCCGTTGTTTCTGTTGTTGTTGTTTGTTTCTCTCGCAATATGAAATCGTTGTTTGGTTGCTATAGTTACATATAGTTTTACTCACTCACGAAGATCATACATTCACGTGACACACGTCCTTTGCATTTAATGAGTTGTCAAACGTCAAATGCGTCCTCCTGTCAAATGAAATGTTTGAATTGTTTGATTTCCATAGTTACGTAATATTCGCTAAAAATATTGTTTTATGTTTAAATGCATCAGATCGATAAATAAAAGTATATTTTTTCAGCTTCTGATTAATAATATTCATCAATATTGTTCTGCTTTTCCAACTCTTAGCGATAAATGTCGATGTTCGGTTGTTTCTGTTATTGTTGTTGTTTGTTTCTCTCGCAATATGAAACTGTTGTTTGGTTGCTATAGTTACATATAGTATTTTTGCAATCTGATTAATTTATCGAAGATCACAACTCGTTTTTCATCAATTGTTTGTTAATTTTTCATTAATGCTTTTTCTTGAAATATCAAGTGACATTCAAGTGACACACGTCATTTGCATTCAATGAGCTGTCAAACGTCAAATGCGTCCTCCTGTCAAATGAAATGAATTAATTGACTTCCATAGTTACGTAATCCGTTGTTTCTGTTGTTGTTGTAAGGGTTTTATTTTTTTTGTTTTTCTCTTGCAATATGACATCGGTCAGAGCCCTTCTGTCAAAAACATTGTTTGGTTACTATTGTTACATAAAGTTTTCCTGCAATCTGATTAATTAATCGAATTACGTCAAAATCCAAATCGAACATCAAAACTCGTCTTTCATCAATTGTTTGTTCATTTTTCATGAATACTCTTTCTTCAAATATCAAATAATGTTATTAAACGATCACTCGTACATTCATGTGACACTCGTCATTTGCATTTAATGAGTTGTCAAACGTCAAATGCGTCCTACTGTCAAATGAAATGAATTAATTAATTTCCATAGTTACGTAATCCGTTGTTTCTGTTGTTGTTGTTATTAGGGTTTTAGTTTTTTTTGTTTTTCTCTTGCAATATGACATCGGTAAGAGCACTTCTGTCAAAAAAAAAAATGTTTGGTTACTATAGTAACACACAAAGTTTTCTCACAATCTGATTAATTTATCGAATTACGTCAAAATCCAAATCGAACATGAAAAAACTCGTCTTTCATCAATTGTTTGTTAATTTTTCATTAATACTTTTTCTTCAAATATCAAATAATGTTATGAAACGATCACTCGTACATTCAAGTGACACACGTCATTTGCATTCAATGAGTTGTCAAACGTCAAATGCGTCCTCCTGTCAAATGAAATGAATTGCTTGATTTCCATAGTTACGTAATCCGTTGTTTCTGTTGTTGTTGTAAGGGTTTTATTTTTTTTGTTTTTCTCTTGCAATATGACATCGGTCAGAGCCCTTCTGTCAAAAACATTGTTTGGTTACTATTGTTACATAAAGTTTTCCTGCAATCTGATTAATTAATCGAATTACGTCAAAATCCAAATCGAACATCAAAACTCGTCTTTCATCAATTGTTTGTTCATTTTTCATGAATACTCTTTCTTCAAATATCAAATAATATTATTAAACGATCACTCGTACATTCAAGTGACACACGTCATTTGCATTCAATGAGATGTCAAACGTCAAATTCGTCCTCCTGTCAAATGAAATGAATTACTTGATTTCCATAGTTACGTAATCCGTTGTTGTTTCTGTTGTTGTTGGTAGGGTTTTAGTTTTTCTCTTGCAATATGACAAAAGAAAAATGTTTGGTTACTATAGTTACACAAAGTTTTCTCACAATCTGATTAATTTATCGAATTACGTCAAAATCCAAATCGAACATGAAAAAACTCGTCTTTCATCAATTGTTTGTTAATTTTTCATTAATACTTTTTCTTCAAATATCAAATAATGTTATGAAACGATCACTCGTACATTCAAGTGACACTCGTCATTTGCATTCAATGAGTTGTCAAACGTCAAATTTGTCCTCCTGTCAAATGAAATGAATTAATTGACTTCCATAGTTACGTAATCCGTTGTTTCTGTTGTTGTTAGGGTTTAAATTTTTTGTTTTTCTCTTGCAATATGACACCGGTCAGAGCGCTTCTGTCAAAAACATTGTTTGGTTAATATTGTTACATAAAGTTATTAAACGATCGCTCGTACATTCAAGTGACACACGTCATTTGCATTTAATGAGTTGTCAAACGTCAAATGCGTCCTCCTGTCAAATGAAATTAATTGCTTGATTTCCATAGTTACGTAATCCGTTGTTTCTGTTGTTAGGGTTTTAGTTTTTTTGTTTTTCTCTCGCAATATGACACCGGTCAGAGGAGTGAAAGATGGGGAGAGGATGGGGGGCTGGTGGTTGAAAAGAGTGGAACGGTTTAATTGATGCAATCAATCCGATAAATGTTTCGACACAACTCGTATGTACGTATATATATATATAGTCTCGCATTCGTATACACGCACTCATACGAACATAAATGTACAAGCCGTGCTCGCAATTGCCCTTTGTGTATTCTGAACCTAAAGCCGACGTATCTTAAGGACCACTTTCGCACCGAATCCCACTGAATCCCCCTCGATCCTTTGTGCCGCAGCTGGGGGAACACCAAACAAAGAATTTAGTGTTAAATACATCCACGCATACTCTCCTTCCTTCTTTTTTCTTTCTTTTTTTTATTTCATTTTCTTTTCGAGCAGAAAGCACTCTTGATATATACATGCATGCACGCATACGATTGTATATGTGAACCCAACTTTTTTCTTCCTTGGGGAAAATTAACAAATTTACAGCACGAAAATCGCAGCGATAATTAACAACATTCAGTACACTGAATGTGCTACTGTTATTGTCGTTGTTTTGTTTTGCTTTTTTCATTACTCATTCATTACATTTTTTTAACTACGGATGTAAACTCTAAACTGCACATTAACGAGAAATTATAGTTTGTTGTTTTCTACTTATCTGGCACACAACGTTTCCCCCCCCCATGTTTTCGAAACGATGCGTACACAATGGACTTTACGCAAGTGTATTTTGCTTTTGTGAACAATTTTCAAAGATCATATGAAAATAAAAAAAAAATCTTAATAAAATATAATAATTTATAAAGAAATTTAATTATTAGTTAAAATATAGGACACAGTATGGATCCTCGAGGGACAATTTAGCAGTTACAAATTGAATTCTTATTATGAAAATCGTAGAGGAAAGAACGCCAATTAAAATGAAAATAGTAAATTTGATTAAATCATGTTAGTAGAACTGAGTTTATTCTTGAGTTCATCTCAACTAATTTATAATTGAACTAATTTAATAGTAGTTCAAATTAACAAGAAATGAATATGATGAAAACAAACAAAAATCTTAATAAAATGTAATAATTTAGAAAGAAATTTAAGTATCTGTTAAAATTTAGGACCAAGTACGGATCCTCGGGGTACAAATTGAATTCTTATTAGAAAATTCATTGATTTCTTCTTAACTGATTTTGTACTTAACGGACTCTTTACGTACAAAGTTTATTTTTGGTTTTGAGGACAATTTTCAAAGTTCACCTGAACTAATTTACAATTGAACTATTTGAAATAATAGTTCAAATTAACAAGAAATGAATATGATGAAAACAAAAACATCTTAATAAAATGTAATAATTTATAAAGAAATTTAAGTATCTGTTAAAATTTAGGACCAAGTACGGATCCACGGGGTACGATTTATCGTTTACAAATATTGAATTCTTATTAGAAAATTCATTGATTTCTTCTATGAAGAAGAAAAATAATATGTTGGTAGAACTGATTTTTTTTAGGAAAATTTGTTTTTTTTTGTATATTTTTCCAGAATATCTTTGTTTTGGAAATGAAACGTTGAACTCTATAAATGTAGACAATAACTACAAATGATTAGGAAAATTATTTAGGAAAAAAATGTAAATGTAGAGGACAAAGAACGGTGAAGAGTATAAATCTAAACTTAATGGCGTATATCTTCTGTGCGTGGCATATTTGGAAATGAAACTACGCGAGCTTTTTAGAAAGCGACGTTTTTAAGTGCTGTTCAAATGAATAAATATCTTTTCCTTTTTCATTTCATTTCAAAAATCCAATAAAACTTGACTAACCATTTGATATTCAATGCGAAAGTATTATTATTATCTTATGCGTTTGTGTGTATAAATTATCCGTTTTAGAAATATGTTTTCTCTGGCTTTTAAAGGTGAAGGGTTGTGCTGCACAGTTGTTCGAGTTTTGGTTTATTTATGTGCGTTCAGGGAAAAAGCAAATAAATAACGCGTTTCCAATTTGACTTGACTTGAGTGAGCTTCTATTTTCAAGTTGCAGGCAGGTATGTGGCGTCAAGTCATTAGCAATTAACGATGGCTTCCAGGGATATATTATTAGTCGAAGCAAAGAGGAAAAAAATATAATTGCATCATTTACACTAAGATCCAAGACATTTACAGTTTTATGTATCAGTTACGAAGAAAAGAAAAGAAAACTGAATCTGAAATGTTGTTAATTTTCATTCATTAGTTATAAAATCTATGAAATTATCGAATTTATTTATAATTAGTAAGATTTTCAGATTTGTCTCAAAAATATCGTAAATTTTCATTAATTAGTTACAAAAACTAAAAAATCATCAAATTTATTTATAATTATTAAGATTTTCAGATTTGTCCCAAAAATATCGTAAATTTTCATAATTAGTTACAAACCTTAAGAAATTTCAAAAATTACCCAAGAAAATTGATAAATTTTCACTAATTAGTTACAAAAACTAAGAAATTATCAAATTTATTTATAATTATTAAGATTTTCAGATTTGTCCCAAAAATATCGTAAATTTTCATAAACAGTTACAAAAACTGACAAATTTCAAAATTTACCCAAAAAAATTGATAAATTTTTATTAAAACTATACAATTTTTGATTTTATTAATAGAGGATTTTCAAAATTTGTTAATTAATGTATAAATTACAAAAAATTATGAAATTTTGGAATTAATTTATATTTGTTAGTAAAAATTTTCAAAATTAACCAATAATTAATGTTGTAATGAACTATTCTACGTTTGGCAACATAACAGATAATATCGAAAGTTTCATTTTACGACCCTTCCAACAAAACCCTATCGTAAAACGAGTCCCCACCTGCACAAGTTTTCCATTAGCGAAAAGTCCATTCCAATAAAAAAGTTTCGCACTAATTTTTCCTGACCTAACGGAAATCGTGAATGAAACGATGATGCGATTCAATTACGGATCGAAGAAGTTTTTCCAATTTCACTCAATTTTCCCATTCATCTTCTAATTCAGTAGAGTTTGTTTTCGTAAGCAAATCAATCGGATGAAATTCAACAAAAAAAAATCGAATTTACCAGAGCTGTCCAGAAATCGACTTCCGTTTGATGGATATTCAATAAAGGTCAAGCACACTCATCGTTCCTATTTAACGCCTACTTTTCTACATTTCGCTGCGCTTTTCTGCAATTAATCAAAACATCGCGCTGGAGAAATAACGCTGAGTCCAACTCGTTTCTCACTTTTTATTTATATTTATATCACACATCGATTGTTTCTGTTACCTTCGATACCACCGATAAACAATTACGACACTCCCCCAAAATAAATGACAAAACTCTCGTAGTAACCCAATAAAACAACTGAAAATCAATTTCCAAGTAACTATTAATATAATTTAGCAATTAACGCTTTATCTGAGAACAGAGACATGACGCAATTGCGATGAAAGTTGAGAGAATCGCTGATGCAATCCTCATAACATTCGAAAGAAAAAAAATTGTTTAAAGAAATTTCGAAAAATTTCCAAATATTCGCTAATTTTCCTTATCACACCTGTGCTGACTCACCTATGCACATTATCATTTGCTTATTTTTTTTCTTTTCGAATAGGAATTTCGAACAATACAATTCAGGTGACTCATTCGACGCTAAACAACGTTTCGTCCAATTAAAATTCGTTAGCTTTTGAAAATTTTAGTTTGTTTCTGGGTTAAATACATATTTTTTTTTTACAAAGAAAAACCGCATCGAAAGTTACGATGATTCAACGAGTATTTTGTTTCCCTGAAATCGAAATTCTATTCTTTTTTTTTTTTTTTTTTGTTCGCAACGTCGGAAATTTTGAATGATAATATTTCGAATGAGTCAACCACATCACCTGATGCCCCCTCGACCGCACGTCGCCGCGCAATTTTTTTTTGTGATACTTATTTATTTATAAACGATGAGTCTAAATTTTGCAAATTTTAATGAATTGGAAAACACTTAATTACAGTCATTTCTACTTTCAAGTTAATGCAATGTAATTTTGACATTATGCACATTTAAATGCAGTTAACCTTATACTAATAATACCAGCGACGTTTCCATAGTAACAAAGGATTGAGTTTTATTTGATGTGCGCGCCATTTAAAAGGAAATCAATTGTTTCAATAGTTTCCATGGTGATGAAATTTGTCTTTGACACTTGTTTGATGCAAAAAAATTTGAATTTATTTCTAATTATTAGTAAGTTATTGTAAATTAACTAAAGTTTTTGCAAAGTTAATACAAAAAAAATTATTAATTATTTTTTGTATTTACATCTATGAAATTTTTCAATTTACATATGCCAACATAACGGACAATACCAAAAGTTTCATTTTTCTGATATTTATTTATTTATAAACGATAAGTCTAAATTTGTAAAATTTTAATGATTTTGCACTTGGAAAACACTTAATTACAGTTATTTCTACCTTCAAGTTAATAACAATGTACTTTATGACATTATGCAAATTTAAATGAAGTTAACCTTACACTAATAATAACTGTGACGTTTCCATAGTAACAAAGAATATAATTGTTTTAATAGTTTCCATGGTAATGAAATTTGTCTTTGACACTTGTTTGACGCGAAATTTTTGCATTTCTTTATAATTATTAGTAAATTTCAAAGTTAATCCAAAAAAAAATTGTTAATTATTTTTTTTATTTACATCTATGATTTTTTTCCAATTTACATTTGCCAACATAAGACTCATCGTAAATTTTAATGAATTTTACGTACAACACGTGTGGATAACACTTAATTACTAGTAATTACTACTTTCAAGTTAATGCAAAGTACTTTTTGACACTAGGCAAATTGAGATTAACCTTAGCAATCGAGCAGCCATCCAATTGCCGCTTAATTATACTAATAATAACTGTGACGTTTCCATAGTAACAAAGGATTGAGTTTGATTTAATGTGGAAATCAATTGTTTTAATAGTTTCCATGGTGATGAAATTTGTCTTCGACACTTGTTTGATACGAAATTTTTGCATTTCTTTATAATTATTAGCAAATTTCAAAGTTAATCCAAAAAAAATTGTTAATTATTTTTTTTATTTACATCTATGAACTTTTTTTTTCAATTTACATTTGGCCACATAACAGATAATAAATACCAAAAGTTTCATTTTACGACCTTGCACAAACATTTCTGATATTTATTTATTTATAAACGATAAGACTAAAATTTAGACTCATCGCAAATTTTAATGAATTTTACGTAATTACCGTAGCAATTGACATCCGAACAGCCATCTGATTGCCGCTTAATTAAACTAATAATAACTGTTACGTTTCCATAGTAACAAAGGATGTCGTTTGATTTAACGTAGAAATTAATTGTTTTAATAGTTTCCATGGTAATGAAATTTAATTTTGACACTTGTTTGCGATGCGAAAGTGACAGAAGCGTTTTTATCGCGTTAATTATTGAAACGAAAAAAAATAGATTTATTATGTTCAATGCCATCAAATAAACAGATTACTTTCTTTTTAGAATGCATCAATGCCAAGGCGAAATTAATCTAATTGGACAAAATTTACCTGACGAAACGCAAACTAATTATTTAGTGTTATTTGGTTGGAAAGATGATGAAATATACTCTAATGTTAGCGAGTTTTTGGGGAAAATAATAATAATAATCGAGGAGATTGATGAAATCGTGTTTTATGTTCGAAACGTGCCAATAAATTCGTCGATAAAACCTTAACGTCGCGCCGCGCCGCAAGACGAGCGACTTCTGGGGAAACAGATTTATTGTGTGTTTAATTGGATCGAATTGAATGTTGGGTCATTGATGTGAATACAAAAGGGTCCTCCGGGGATGCCGGGGATTTGCGGAATTCCTCGTTTCTGGGCGACAATTTAATTTGCATCTTCTTTTCCTTGATTCTCTCTCATCCTCATCCTCATCCTCATCCTTCAGCCCAATTCAAGGGATTCGCTCAGTGTAAATTTCGCATTTTGCAAAACAGACCGCAGGACAACGAAACGAAAGGGAGAGAGAAGACTTCATTGAAATCCATACGCACAAACAAAGAGAATAGGGAGCTTTTCGATTCGGGCCCTTAGGGACGCAGAGAATACGGACACCCTTCTACACGGGAAAGGAAAAAAACCACCTCGCTTTCCCTTCTGATCCTACCCCACTTCGACGAGCACATAAAAAAAAGTATAAATAAAAAGCCTAAACGCAACTCGGAAACGTGTTCATACACATAAACTGTATATCTATATATATATATATATGCGAGCAGGGAGATCTGAATTTTCGATTGACGGGAGCTGAAGGAACCAAAAGAAGACCAACAGCACCAGCACATCAAAAGAAGCAAAATCAATAGACCCATAAATCGCTACAAAATATACCTCTTCATCATTCTTCAACACACACGAAAAGTGTAACAGACCCACAGATTTTGATTGACTGACAGTTCATTTTCACGTAGATAACAAAATAATGTTTATTTATTTATTCGTTTCTTAGCAACAATATCGATGCTTAGGTTAGGTTAGATTACATAACGCAAAAAAAAAACTAGAACTAGAACCCATCGGTTTTGACACTGACAGTTCATTTCCACGTAGATAATAAAGTAACGTTAATTTATTTATTCGTTTCTTAGCAACAATATCGATGCTTAGGTTAGGTTAGATTACATAACGCAAAAGAAACTAGAACACACCCATCGGTTTTGACACTGACAGCAACAATATCTATGTTCAGGTTAGGTTAGATTACATAACGCAAAAGAAAACTAGAACACGCCTATCGGTTTTGACAATGACAGTTCATTTCCACGTAGATAACCCATCGGTTTTGACATTGAGAGCAACAATATCTATGTTTAGGTTAGGTTAGGTTACATAACGCAAAAAAAAAACTAGAACACACTCATCGGTTTTGACAATTCATTTCCACGTAGATAATAAAATATTGTTTATTTATTTATTTATGTTTCTTAGCAACAATATCGATGTGCATATGCATTCGGATATTGACGTACAACTATTGTTTTATTTTCTTTTAATCTATTTTGATTTATGGATTTCCGTGACATCTGTTCATCCGATTCCAACTAATTTTATCGTCGCATTTAACACTAATCATTAGCAGTACGTAATTATCCACGATTAGCGTAATTCGATCGCTCTCGCATTATCTTAACGTCACACAATGATTGCATCACAATCGCAAAACAATTGCAAAGAAACGTCAAAGTGACGTCTACATCTCTGTTTGATATGTCCAATAAACAATTTGTAGTATTATTTCTATATTCGAAGAAAATAAAAACAACTATTATTCATTCAAAATTATTGTTTCTCTATGAAATATTTGTATCTTAAGATAAAATCATGAGTCTATCATAATAGAAATGTCAAAGTGACGTTTACACCTAAATTAGTTAATGCAATTAGCATATTCATCTTGGTATGTGAAATATACAAATTCTAAATGAAATATAATCATGAGTCAATCATATCCAAACTGACGTTCCTAAATTTAATTTTTTTTTGTTTCTCAATGGAATTATGAGTAGAAATCATAATAGAAACGTCAAAGTGACGTTAATAAATAATTGTTATCAATGGGACGATTCACGCACATCAATATTATGATTTGAGTGCATCAACAAGTTTCCACTATTATTGGAAACACAATCGCTCATTCATTACTAATCTAAATCGTCCAGAAAGAAAATAGTATTTGGTAACGTGAAACGTCACCAGTCTAAGTCATTATTTGCATCGTTAATAGAACGACTCACATATCATTTATTTGAAGAATCAATTCAATCCACATTCAGTGCACTTTATTTATGTTATAGTATTATTCCTATATGATAATAAATTGTCATAGGTCAATTCTTCATTAACGTGAAACCGTCAAAGTGACGTTTAATGTAAGACATTAATAGACGTTTTAAGATATTGACATGTTACTATGACAACAGGTGTGTTATATATATTGATTAGAATTGAGTTATGTCAATTGAATTTGACAGACAGAAACGTCGATGCGCTGATCTCCGTTTGCATCATGCGCAATTACGCAATCGATTTGATTGAATTAAATTTGCTGAGGGCAATAGATGGATGGATGAAGACGAAAAGCTTGTCGTCGATGTTAATCAGGCTCGAATCGATCCGCACGGCGAACGCAACAACGCGTCTTCCATTAGGTATTAAATCCAACTAACCCCATTGTGGCTGTCAAATTTGAGCGTCGCTAATGCATACGATACTCCCCTTGTTGGTTTTCTTTTGTTTTCTCTTTTCACTTTTTTTTTTATCATTGTTATTAGTATTTCAGGACATAATCACTCCACCTTCGACATTTTCCACTTAAGTTATTAGAAAAAAAAACAAAATTGAATCGTTACCGGTCGCAAAACGTAACCTAAATCCATCGATTGATACGTTTACAAAAGCCACCTTCATTAAAATAATAAAAAAAAAAAAAACGTATCGTATTCGGAGCGTCGTGTTTCCGATCATGGAAATTTCCGAAGTCTCTTTCTTTACGAATAGAAGAAACATGAAAATCTGTGAGCGCATTGCATCATCCGAACATCTAACACCACACAGCACGAATTTCGGTAGATGTTGCATCATCCGAATTTTCACCGTTCCCAAGGTTTTGTTTTGCGGGGATTGCGTCAGCATCTCTCGGCTTATCTCTCTTCATTTTCCTCTCTGAAAGCTCTCCTTCATTTAATTAATCCGATCGTAAAGTTTATCGGCAAACCTAATTTGTATGGAGATTTATTTAAAACGGATCGTAAAAATGCAACTTTTATATTGGCATATATTGGCTTTCTTTTACTTTTCTGTACTTCTTTCATTCGCCTAAACTCACTGCCTCCGACGTGTTTTATCGATTCGTCAGTCTCGAAATCGTAAAGAAGAACGAAATTAAATTATAAATCAAAAGAAGAAAAAAAGGCCCGGATTGATTTCTTTTGTAAACTTTCCACCTCGCAATTAAAATCCACTTTCGAACACTAATCGCATCGCGGAAAATCGAAGAAGCTTCTGTTTCGGAAACAAAAGACAAAAAGTTCATTTGTCTAGTTGATTTATTTCAGTTTCGAATAGTTTGAAAACATTGACATAATATTATTTTTATGAAGAATTAAACTTGAGTTCGTTAAACGAAACAGATCGTTAAATGAATACGTGATGTGGTTTAAAAAAAAAAATGAAAAGACGCTGCGGTTCGCTTCCAGTTTCAGTTTACAAGCAGATAAAAAGGGCCCAGAAAATTTTCCACTCGGCCCAACAGATTTCATTTTTTTTTTATGTGTGTTTGTAAGTTGTCGTGTTCCTTTTGTACGTGTACAGACACACGTAGCTGTAGGATTTGCTCTCTTTTTCGTTTCTCTCCAATTCGATTGCATCTTCAAAATAAATAATTAAATTGATGCTAAATATATAACACGGGTTCAATTATCTTTGGCATTTCGTTTGACACATCTGTCACGTTGACAGATGTGTCAAATGTGTCACGTTGACGATGTGTTTGTATTATTACTATTATTAGATTCAATTTAAACTGTTTTAATTGTGTAAGAGAGAAAAAAAATGAAATTAATTAAAATTCTCCCGGTTCAGACGGAATGAAGTGGCTCGCAATCTATGCTAATCAGATAGATTTCCGTTTAAATAGATTGCGATCACATTCAAATCGGCAAGTGACGTTTAAAAGTCAATGACGTATCAATGACATTCAAAACTTGACAAGTGACGTTTAAATGTCAATCACGTAACAGCTGATCTGTCAAATAAAGCATAGAATTATCTCATTTTCTTTTACGAAACAATTTCTCTATTTAATATATTTGAAATTAATCGTGAAAATTGACGTTCAAGTCTTAAATCATACTAAATTTTTGACAGATGTGTCAAACGAAATGTGTTCGTATTATTACTATATTTTTAGATTCAATTTAGACTGTTTTAATTGTGAGAGAATTAATTAAAATTCTCCCGGTTCAGACGGAATGAAGTGGCTCGCAATCTATGCTAATCAGATAGTTTTCCGTACGTCTGGCTGACGATAAGTTGGCTGATGCAATCGGCGAGTGAAAACAAAAAAAAACAACAAATGAATACATCGTAAGAATTTTTTTTTTGTTGTTGACTCGAATGTAAGAAAAGAATGTTTATAAATATTATAAATCCAAAATATCTAGTTGGCTGATGCAATCAACGAAATCAAAGCTTTTTAAAACAAATAATTTTAGTCAATTAACAGAAAAAACAAAAACACACAATTCTGTTGTAAATTGTCAGAAAAAAATTGGCTGAAAACGACGAATTAAGATATAAGTATAATCCGATAGTTTTGTGGAGCATCTAGATAAGACGTCTGATGCAATCGGTAATAATAATTTAAAAAAAAAACTCTCGAGTTTCTTGGAAAACGCGTACTGATTATAGCGAATCCGTTGAGTCAAAGCCGCAACATTGAATAGATTATCTGACAATTGCATCATTCTGTCTAAACGCACCAAACCAAATAATCTAGTAGTCTTCTTCTTTTTTTTTTTGTTTCTCTCGTCTGGGAAAGCCTACGTGATAAATCGTCTGATGCAATCGATAAAAATGAAATGAAATTAATTCGAGTTGATAATAAATGAATCCAACAAACAAACAAAAAAAAATCAATTTCCAAGAGAACTGTTGCATCATTTAAATATTCGCCTGCTCTGATGAAACACGTGTTATTGTTGCTTGTTCTGTTTAAACTTGTCCATTGATAAGTCCGAAATATGATAATTTCGGCACACTTCTTTGAATATTCATTGATCGAACGAAACCGTTAGTTCTCTACAGTTTGTGAATTGTAGTGAAAGTACGGATTTGATATATCCTAAAGTTCATCCTAATGCACTCTATTAATTAGGGAACAGAGGAAGTCGTCTCTTTATATCGAACTTTACATGAAATCTCTTTATTATTTATTACGAAACGTTTCGTCCGTCACGATTTTATTCTCTTTTTTTTTTTTGATTCCCCAACTAAATTGAACCATTGTGAGGCGAACCTATAATTTTCGACGAAACACCGCGGAAAGTTCCATACGAGCAAGCGACTAATACGTTTTTAATTGTAAACTGCTCTCGCCCAATTATTCACACAACAAAAAAAAACACTCAAATCATGCGGTGTCTGTGGTCATACACACACACAAAAAGTATCAAGTGAGCTTCATTCAATTTGACATTATTCATTCAAGAAAAAAGATCGAGTGACCTAATGATTCGATTAAGTCAATTGTTTATGACGGATGATTATTATGTAATAAAGTTAACAAATCGTTGAGTTAATGTGTGAATTTTTAAGAATTGATTAAATTTACGTCATTACGAAAGGATTCAAGAAAATTAAAACATTGAATTTACAATGCCGTAGATTATTAAGTTTTTTTTTTCTAGTGAAATTTTTACGTAAAGATTTTTTTGGGTCCGCTTTCAAACGGTTCACGATCGGGGGCAGAAAAATCCAGGTGAAGAATGGTCGGGTGTGCATTATTTTCAATAGGTTTTGTCCAAATTCTTCGTACAGTGATAATTTCTTGTAAACTTATACACTTTTATATTACATTTAGTTTGCAGAAAGCATTTCGATTATTCAAATTTTCAATTCGTTGGAATAATCGTAGAACGTTGTGGTTTATTATTTGACAGATAAACGTCACCTGCCGATTTGAATGTGTTTGCAATCTATTTCGATACATCTGAAATGAATTATTATCAAAAATTAAGTATGATTTAAGACTTGAATGACAACTTTCAGGATTACTTTCAAATATATTAAATACATAAATTGTTTCGTAAAGGAAAAGAAGATAATTTTATGCTTTATTTGACAGATCAGCTGATACGTGATTAACATTTAAACGTCACTTGTCAGATTATTAATGGTTTGACAAATCAGCTGACACGTCATTGACTTTTAAACGTCACTTGCCGATTTGAATGTGTTTGCAATCTATTTAAATAGTTTCGATTTCTGAAATGAATTATTATCAAAAAATAAATACGATTTAAGACTTGAATGACAATTTTCACGATTAGTTTGAAATATATTAAATACATAAATTGTTTCGTAAAAGAAAAGGAGATCATTTTATGCTTTATTTGACAGATCAGCTGATACGTGATTGATATTTAAACGTCACTTGTCAGGTTATGAATGTCATTGATACGTCATTGACTTTTAAACGTCACTTGCCGATTTGATTGATTTGAGTGTGAAATGAACGATTATCAAAAATTAAGTATGATTTAAGACTTGAATGACAATTTTCACGATTACTTTCAAATATAATAATTACATAAATTGTTTCGTAAAAGAAAAGGAGATCATTTTATGCTTTATTTGACAGATCAGCTGATATGTGATTGACATTTAAACGTCACTTGTCGTTTTAAATGTGTTTGCAATTTATTAAACAGTTTCGATATTGTTATAAAAGAAATACATATGATTAAATAAGCAAGTTCAGACTTGAATAACGATTTTCACAATTAGTTTTAAATATAATAAAGAGATAAATCGTTTCGTAAAGAATTGAAATCATGTGCAATTTATTGGAATGATCTAGAACGTTACGAATGGTTTGACAGATCAGCTGATACGTCATTGACTTTTAAACGTCACTTGCCGATTTGAATGTGTCTGCAATGTGTTAGTAATAAAAATCATTGTGTAATATTATTTAATAACTTGATTCTGTGAATTTTAGGTAAATTTCCATTGTTCTTATAGAATAATTTTTAGAAAGTTTTTTGTCAGATCGTACGCGTTCTGACTTGTCTGACAGTCAGTTGTCGTGTGACAGATGTGTCAGTTTTTCTTTGTAATTTTGGTTAATGCATCTACATTAATATAATTTGAACAGAATTGGAGCAGCAGATCAATTATTAATGATTTTCAGCGAAAGTGGAAATTTCTAAATTGCACTTCCATTTTTTGTTGTTGTTGTTGTTATTGCTTTGTTCGTTGTCGTCCGAAGAGATTTCATTAATCATCAGGTACGGGCGACGATGATTAAGTCTGCTCTACCTTGCGAGATTAGTTAGTGCATGCATATTATTCTATCCTTCTTCTGTTCACTTCTTCGTCATCGTCGTCGTCGTCTTTCTTTATTTCTGTTCCATCCAGTTCAGACCAATATTTGCTTGAGCCGAGCCTCCGCCTCCCTCTACCAGTCTCTTGTATTATATACAACTTCCTTTTTTATCTTTCTTTCTTCATCTTCTAGAACTTTCTAGATCGGTTTGGCTGGCTACTGCTACTGCAATCGAGTGCGAGAGGCGAGCAAGCAGGTCTCGACTAGGCTCAAACTTGTACAGACTCGTCTCTTCTAATAATAATAATGGGAACTGTATTGGACGGACGGCCCGAATTTCCTTTTGGCATGCGTTTCCATGCGTACCTCCATCCAAAACGCGTGTGCTTTGCTTGCTTTCCGAACAAAGGAAAACCGGCACATCCATCCTCAATCGATTTCCCCCCCGTGTTCGTGTGCGCACCACACCGGTATTTCCATCACCACCTCTAAACTAAACTAACTACCGGTTATATATATATATATATCCAATACATAATTAAACCAAAGTTAACAACAACAAAAAATAATAATAACTTATCCCATAAATCTAATGTAACATTATAAAATCTCCAAATGGAATTACAAAAAGAAATGAAATAAATGAAGCACAAAATCTGGAAAGTTCTATTCAGTAGAGACAGATTATAAATTCGATTCAATTCGAAAATCGATTTTGTTTTCTCTTAGAACATTCGATTTGACAGTTCGTTTTTCGATTAGATTTTTAAATTTTTGTATCAATTACTCTTTGAATATGCGAAACAATTGAATATGAAAAGGGTTAATTAATGTTTCTGAAAAAAAATTGGAACATTCATTTGATCGGTTCAGACTTATCAGTTTTGTTTGTTTTTTTTTTCATTCTGGAACGTTCGATTGGTTCAAACTTATCATTTCTGACAGTTGAAACGTCAGATTTGAAACGTCAGTTGAATAATTTAAATATCATATACATTTATATATATTTTCATCAATTACTCTTTGGATTTGAAAACAATTGATGATGGTGATGAAAAGGAACATTTGATTGGTTCAGACTTGTCAGTTTTTCTTTTAAACGTCAATTGAATTTTATTAAATTGTTTTTGGTGCGTCGATTTCATTGTTTTTCTCTCTCAATATCATTTGTTTAATTCGATTCGAAAAAAAGAAATTTGTTACATTTTTCTGGAACCTTCTGGAACGTTCGATTCGTTCAGACTTGTCTCTCTGACAGTTCGTTTTTCGATTACATTTTAAACGTCATTTTAATATATATATTTTTATCAATTACTCTGTGAATTTGAAAACAATTGATGATGATGATGATGAAAAGGGTTACTTAATAGGAAAAATCTGGAACATTTGATTGGTTCAGACTTGTCAGTTTGTTTTTTTTGGTTAGATTCTAAATGTCAGTTTGAATTTTTTTTGTACAATTAGGTTTTCATTTGTTTCTAAACATGATTAACAATCAACGAATATTGCGTAAACAATTGATGGATCACATCGATTTTCATTTGTCTTATGTGACTGTGAAGTGATTGGCAATGAAATTACGGTTAATTGGAGCTTACAAGAGTAACCTTCGGTTTAACCTTAAAGCAAAACCGATGCAGTTCGACTACTTAACAGTGATTTATTAATTGATTGATTTTTTCGTGTGGATTTAAGAAGTTCGATGGTGCATGTTTGATCGCAGTGGGTTAGGTGAGAAGGGAAGAGAGCCGCAACAAGTTCGCGTGATGATGTAATTTATTTAGTTTTTTTTTTAGTTTCGTGGGGTGGCAACTCGTTAATCGCACCTGGGGGTTGGGGGAGTTTTTTTTTTGTCGTTGTAGTTGTTGTTATCGCACTCGGCTATGGAAATAAATTTAAAAAACAAAGATAAAAGAGGTTGTCAAATGGTGACGGTGATTCGGTTGAGAGTGCAAGAGGAAGACCTTCTGGTCCTCGGTGTTTCCTTCGGTAAGGAACAAAGAATTAAATTGTGATATTTATTATAAAATGTGTTCCCGTGTATAAAGAGTTTTGTACATACATACTTATACATATATACATATATATATGTACATACAGTGTGTCGGAGATCACGTAGCCACATTGGAGACGGAGACGGCCGAAGCGAGGTTCGGGCCCGGCGTCGTTGGAGTGGGGGATATGAGGGTATATAAGCGAAGCACAGCTGATTACCAAACAGTTGCTTAACAGTTGCCAGTGAATCCTGTGCTGGAAGGAGAAGAGCTCTGCCGGCTTTGTTCTCCCCATTTGTGATATAATTTTTAAGTGATCACCCTCAAAAAACAACACGACAGAAATGGAGGTTTTATCCTTGGCCAACGTTGATTACAACAATCAAGAAGGTAAGAATCGACGAAAAAATCATCCCTTAATTTTCCTTGAAACAAAAAAAAAATTAAAATTAAGCAAGAGCAAATTTTCGAAATCCAGGAAGTCTTCCTGGAGGACGACGTTTCCTCTTTCTTTTTTTTTTTGCATTTCTTCTTCTTGGTCCTCATCCTGCAGCAGCCTATCTGGATTTCTTTTATCCTTCTTTCGTTTTGCTCGACGTTCTCGGTTCTATTAGTGTGTCAGAGCGAATCAGCTGTAGTTCCCTACCGGCCGGCTTTCTATTGGTCGCTCTGACCTCGAGTGACCTCCTCGGAGCGCTTGGCAACAGCAGCCACAGCTAGAAGCGCGCACACACACACACACAATCGTACACACATACATACAGTTGAGAGCCAATTTCACTCAGTTTCTCAATTAATTCGCTTTCCTTTTTGCAATTACCGGCGACTTAAAGGAAGAGAGCTAACTAACAAACAAAACGAAAAAAAATAAATAATAAAGAAGACAAGTAATAGATGAAAGAAAGAAAGAAAAAAAAACTGGATTCATAACTCCCTCTTCACCCCTTCGTGAAACTTTTCCCCTCTAACGACCTTCGCAAACTAGTGGTGGTTTGACGTTTGATGGAAGAGCCCCCTTCGATACAAAGAAATGCTCATCTTCACGAAACTCCTTTGTTCCAATTCGGGGGAAAAATCCTCCGATTTCCATCGACTCGATCCCCTTTTTCAAACTTGTTCCAACAAGTTTGAAGAATTATTATTATTAAAATCTTTTCAATTATTAATTTTTCCAACGAATTAGATAACGATTTGATTAAATTAATTAAAATAAATGAGTTTTCGAGTGGGCTACAATCTAGGCACGAAAACAAAAGATTTTTTTTGTTCTATTATCTACGAAATAATAATGATAATGATGGGAAAAAAATAATGGTTTTCGCAATTGAAGGCGCTTTTATTTTATTGATTAAACTAGAGCAGATTTCGAAACGATTACAGCCATTATCGCCGCTTCAGATTACGAAAATCAGGAAGTCTCTACTTTGAATATAATTATATATTTTTTTGTTTGTTAATTTTCGTTTATTTAATTTTTTTTTTGTTGTATGTTTGTTGCAGAATGCGCGTGGAGTTACGACTCTTATCCGTTCGCATGCGAAAGCGAGTGCACGAAGGCCGTCAACGACTTGGCCGATCGACTCGAAGAAGAACTGAAGTTCGCGAAGAGGAACCACTTCAACTCTGGAGAGGTGCTGCTGCCCTTCGGTCTTCTGCAGAGGATATCCAGGGATATCCTCGAGGAGGCGGAGCAGGAACCGTGCGGCATCCGCGGCTGCACCCTCTACCTGCACTTCAAGGGCGAAGACAACAAATCGTCCAACAACAACAACAATAACAACAACAATGGGGTGTCGTTGGGAACAGTCAAGTTCGATCGTTCGACGGCGTCCACGTTCGAGATCACGCTCCTGCTGAAGCAGTCCACCGCCGGCTGGAACTCTTTCCTACCCCAATTTTTAAAGTAAGTCCGAATCTTTCGCAACCGAATTAATATAATAAGATGATATTAACGAGTTGTTTCTTATTGTTTTTTGCAGAAAGATAACGAGGGGAGGCACTGTGATGATCGACACCGATTACAAGCTGGTAAAGAACAAGCTGTACCGCTCTTACGTCGAATAAGAGCGGGGCATCTTCGACGTAACCTTTTCCTCGAAGAGTGTGTAAGAAGAAAAAGAAGGAGAAATGCAGGAGACGCCGTCATCGTATAGGCGCAGACCACACGACTCCACGTACTATCTACTACACTACAAAGAGAGTCGCGAAAGGGAAAAAGAAAGAAAATAATAACCTACTACTTAGCGGTTTCTTTCAAAAAAAAAATTTAAATTTAAGTTTTGAAAACGCTCTAACAGTAAGTTCATCAAAGACTGATCTATCTTATATATATATTACACACACACACCCATATATATATATTTATAACAAAACAAAAATTAATCGTGAAAACTTCATTTTTCGTTCAAATTAGTAATACTTATTGCATCAAAAGAACCATATCATATCACCCGCGTTTGAATGCAAACTGATAACTTCATCGTCTCTTTATTAACGTGTTATTTATTTTATCGCATATATATTATATATATATTTGTTGGAAATCTTCGTCTATTAACGGTTAGAATGTTTTTTTTTTGTTTCTCGTGGCGCGTGTATGTGTACGTTGAATGTGGTGGATGATGTTTGTTTTTTTTTTTATATATATATAGAAGCGAATCGTGATAGAAACGTGAAAAGAAAATTATTGGAAAAAAAAATTGATAAAAAAAAAACAGAGATTTATATATACATTATATAGATATATATACATATTATATAAATTTAAGCGTAGAAAAGTAATGAAACAACAAAAAAAAAATTGATATAATAAGTGTGATTTTCGGTAGTGATTTATAATTTTTTTTTGGCAATAATTCGTATTTTCTAAAACAAAAAAAAAACCCCCATTTCTGTATTTTTTTTTATCGGCAATATTTGGGGGCGTTAAATTTCATTTTTTTATATTTTTTTCTCCTGGAATTTTACGTTTATTTATAAAAGTCGTTCAATCTCACATTTTGAATTACACGCGTTTACATTTACTTCTTCGTAAATCAGTATTTGAAATATTTTAAAGCAAGTCTAAGTGGGCGGTGGGACTTGATTTCAATTGTTTTGATTGCCCCCCTTGTGAGTAGATTGGGTGGGAGTTGTGATTATTTTTTTTAAGATGATAGAGAGAAAAAAAAAGTTTTAAAAAACTATATATATATATATTATTATATATACACAAAAAAAATGAATATAATTGATACAAAAATAATAATAATAATTATACTTAGTTTTTACGTTGTGATATTAGTTTAAAAAAAAAAGAAAAAAAATATAGAAAACGGAAGGGAGTGCAAAACAAAAAGAAAAAAATATTGATGATGATTGTTGGATACACGAGAATCGTGTCGAGGGGGATTTTGCTGAAAGGAAGAAACATTTTTTTTTGTTTATATTTGTAAACTTAGGAAGTAAGCTAAGTGTGAGGAAGAAAAACAAAAAAAAAATTGGTGTTACAAAGAAGATGAAGGAAAAGAGTTGGCTGTGGCAAATCTCGACCCCTGTCCAAAAGAGTTTGTTTGACAGAAACAAATGCTGGCGTTGGGCGGAGTCTTCAATTTACGTGTTTCTTTTGTTGCTGTTGTTATTGTTATTATTTTGTTTCATTTTCTTGAAAATCAGTATTTTTTGTTTTTTGCCTACGCCGACTCTATTCGCTTCTTCGATAAAACAAAAGCGTCCAGAACTCTCTCTCTCTCTCGTCTGTATTTTTGTGCGTGTACACTGTAATCATTTTTCTTTCTATATTTTTTTTTGTTTGTTTTTCTTTCCACGATCTGATCTCAAGATTGAATGTGAATATGTAAAGAAGTGAGAGTTAAGTAATGTTGATATGGATTTAAGTAAACTTGTGAATTTATATATTGTACGAAAAATTAATATCGATCGATGGAAGAAGAAGTCGAACGCTCGATGATGACGATTCATTGTTGCGTTTGCATTTCTTTTCTTCTTTTTTGATAACGGAACCGATGTGTATAAACAAAAAAAAATTAAGATGATAGTTCTTGTGTTATTAGCTCGTATTAAACAAAACAAATAATAATAATAATAATTAAAAACAAAAAAAAAACTACATATTATATACATATAAAATATATATATATTTATAGAGATGAATAATTATAAGAGAAGAGAGGCTATCTCGGCATTTATATGCCTTTTTTTTAAGGAAGAATACAAAGGAGAAAACGAAAACAAACGAGAAAGAAAAAAAAAAAGTTTAATAATTACTATGATAAAAGGTATATACTTATAACTATTAAGTTCTCTTTTTTTATTGTATAGATTATATATAATATAATATTCTAGTTTGTAGATTTTGTATTTTTGCCTAATGTGTGATAGTGCAGATATTCTGTGCAACAATTCTAATAATACCTTTTTTTATATGTAAACATATATATATATATGAAAAAAAAGATTATATTGAAAATGAAAAAAAAAAGCATTTTTAAAAATAATAAAAATAAAAAAAACAATAATAAAAATTTACTTGTATTTCTGACCCGGCGCCTCCGCCAATTTCCCATATTCCTTAATAAATCGCTCAGTTCTTGAGTTTTGACTCGTCTTTCAATTTCGATGATCAATCAATAGTTGGTTTTGACAGTTGATTTGAACTGTCATATGCAATCAATCAATAGTTGGTTATGACAGTTGAATTGAACTGTCATAAGCAATCAAACAATAGTTGGTTATGACAGTTGATTTGAACTGTCATAAGCAATCAATCAATAGTTGGTTATGACAGTTGAATTGAACTGTCATAAGCAATCAATCGATAGTTGGTTATGATACAGTGGGATTGAAGCGAATCAATCAAAATTGGTTGTGACAGTTGAATTGAACTGTCATAAGCAATCAATCAATAGTTGGTTGTGACAGTTCATTGACAGAAGGTAGAGAGGTAAAAAAAAAGTGAGAGAGAGAGAGAGTGGATGAAACTAATTGTATCGATTGAGTTGCGTAACTTGGCAACAACCTTCGCTGACATTTGTCAGCTTGACAACAGAGACGTCAAATCGCACACGGTCTAATCAAATTTGATGACAATACAATGCAATTAGTTAATTAATAAGCTACAATTAACCGTTCGACAAAAGTCCTTTATTCTAAATGCGAACGCTACAAAGCAACGTGATAATTGGTAATCACGTAATATGTATAAATATAACCCATAATAACATCGCACTCGTAAATTTTACAAATTGTTCTTTTTTGTTTGCAAATATCACAGAAGAAGTGATTGATTAATTATTAAACGATACAAAATTGTTTCGTTTCAAGGCCTGCTTATGCAACACGCAGTAAGAAACAATTGATTGATGCAGATCAGCAATAAGTCGTTTTTTGTTGCTACGAAACGAAAACTGAAATAAATGAAATATAAACAACTAGTTACAGTGGCGATCTGTTTTCATTAGCACCACAAAGGCTTTCCGACCAGATTTTTTTCTTTTTGTACATGCTCGCTCGCTCGAAAACACGCTAAATAATTTATGACATTGCCGCGCGTATTCTTTCTCTCTCTCGATTATCATTACTATTTGCCTCGTGTATAATTATAATTCACTTTGCGGACGTGACCTTCCCGCGAAAATTGAGCACAAAAAGTTAAAGAAGTAATGAACAATATTGTATGTATTTTCAATTTTGATCTTTATACTTAAAATTGACTTTTTTAATTTGTGCGAACATAATGTGAGTCAGACGTATCGTTTACTTGCATAATCGTTTTATTCTTTAATTAAATTCGATTTAAGTGAAATATATATACATAATTGAAGTTTGAAGTGAAGTTTAAAATATTAAAACAAAATTTTGCAACTTCATTTGTTTAATGCAATGATGCCACTGCGATTCGTGAGCAGGTAATTGCAGTTGTTGCAATCATGTGACGGATTGCATGCACGTGACGACGAATGTCAAAAGCTAATTAGTCGACCCCCTCCCGCCACCGAATATTTTAGGTGAGAGAGTGCTGTGCTTCTGCTGCTGCTGCTGCTGCTGCACTCACACGATCGATTGCACTGCTCCTAATTACTCTTTTCGAGGGTGGCTTTAAAATCTAGATTTTTTATGTTTTTTTTTTGTTTGAATGGGGGGGAATCCCCGTGGGAGGGTTACATGATGTCGGGGTTTTTGATGGGAACAGAGGGCGAGGGAGGTTTTTGTCCCCCCCTGGATCGTGCATGTATTTTTAGCGTTCGGTTCGAGAGCCCACCGTATCGCCAATATTTATATAGACGAAGACGAAGGAAGGAGGAATACGCGAATGCAACAAAACGGCGAACACCACATGTGCTGCTCACAATTAGTTCAAGCCAGATGAGAAAACTTTAATTATCGTTCTTTTTTCTGCTTGCTCTCTCTCTCTCTCTCTCTCTCTGTCGACATGTGAAACAACACCAAACATTGTAATTATGCAATGTTTTTCATTTATTTTAACTCCCTAGCAACGCCTCGTAAACATGATGATGATGATGAGCAGATTAAGGAGGCTTTGACAAAACAAATTTGAGCTGATGTTGTTGCATCATCGGCGCACGTTTTGCTCAAAAAATAATCAAACAAACAAGCAAACATGTTACAGAAGTGTATCCGGATAAAGAATATCTATCATCAATAAGTAAATGAGATAAACTCCACCTGACGTACAAGTTACGAAATAAAATAAACAAATTCGAATCATCATCATCATCACCATGGATGCACTTGTTGTTTTTGTCGTCCCTTTAATTGTCATAATTATTTCAAGAGTCGCAATTCGTAACAATTATCAAAAAAAGTAAAATGAAGAAAACCGAGAGCGATGCAATTTTTTCGCACCTGCAGTTACCACATGAGTCACCACCATATGGGACACCTGACCCATTGTGCATTTCTGTGGGCCCGCATCCACCTGACGCTTATTTTGACAACAACTTGTTTTGTACCTGCGACTGCCACCAATCATTTCTGACGTTTTCATTGACGTTCAGATGCATGGCACCCTCGCAGATATTTATACTTGCTTGGTTGCTTAGTTACAATACAATAACAATTGAGTAATCAAAGTAAAAGATAATTAATTAAATTTGAATAACAACAACAGTTGTATTTCAATAACTAAATCAGATATTTAGATAGGAAAATTGGAAACCTGGAAACTGCTTTGTTCGAAGTTAATTATCGATGACATACAATATTCCTGTTTACGAAGAAAGTGGCGGTGATAAATCCGGTAGTCCAGCAATCAACATCTAAAAAGTCAATTAAAAGTGAAATTAGATAACCGGATGATTAGACGATTAGAAAACTCGAATTTTAACTACGAGGATAAAGAAGCAGGTTGTATAATTACTCACCGGATCCATCTCCTCGTCCATCCAGTTTTCTAATCAATCTAGTCGGATCGGGACAATATTTACAAATAAATATCATTTGCATATAACCGTTTCTCGATTATGGAAAGAAATTAAATTTGTAATCGCAATACGTTTCCGTATTCGAATGATAATAATATGATGAAACTCGGAATCTCCGCTGCTACCTGTTCGAATCCATAATGCATAACGATGGGTATTGCTGCAATTATAAATTTATAGTGTGTTGATGATCCCGTCCATCGAATAACAATCGAAGCCCGAATTTCCATTGACACACATCGAAGACATCCGTTCAATTTATTTGTTACGTATACCAATCAAGCAAGCAAGCTCCTAATTTCTATTGTTTCAATTCTTTGTTGATATTTGTTTAAAGTTTGTTAATTATGTTGCACATCAAATGATGATGATTAACGAAGGGAAAGAGAGGAGTTTTTGAGGGGAGGTGGGAATAGGAGATGAGATGCTGACCGTGCAAAAAGAAAAAAGGAGACGAAAATCCATGAGCTGCTCAAGATTCATGCCGGATAAGAAACTCTGGTTTTGTCACGCCACCAAGATATTCATTGTTTGGAAAAACAAGGAGAGGCCGATGATTGATGGATGGACGACCGACCGACCCATCGAGATTGGAAGTGTTGTCGTGATAAATGTGTTTGCGGGGGGAGAAGAGCAAAAAAAAATGCTTAATTTAATACTTTACTCCATGCCTGCAATATAATAACAATAATGTACACATCGAATGCGCGATTTGTTTGGAACACGCTGAGATAATGGTGTACTTTTTTTTTCGTCTGTTTATTTGTTATTAGCTAGTTGCCGTACGTTACATTACATAACGAGTGCTATAATTGGGCAAACATTTGCGCCAATCAACGCATCTATTTTTGCTACATTATTGTTCGCATACACAAGTTGTTGTATTTTCTATGTATTTTTTTTTGTTCTCTCGCGCGAAATGCTAAAAATAGCTGTGTAAAAATGTTGTGTGCATTGTTTTACTTGCACCGGCTTATCTAAATATAAATGAGACCATTACGGCTAACAACTGCAGGTAATTTCTTTTTATACCTCAACAAATGAAACGTTGACTTTTGAAATAGAAAGTTAGAATTAGTGTGTAAGAGAGAGAGAGAGAGAAATAAAAACAGGATTCTCTTAAATGCCCTACGAGGATTTCGGGGTACTTTTCCATGGAATAGCAGGTAGTTTTCCAGCAATCGATGCGGTGGAATCTCCCCCCCCAACAAAGCAACAAAAAAATATACCCTGCGCGCAGTGGAAAATCCCCAAAATCCATCTATCTACCAGCACTTTACCATTGGAAACAGGTGGCGTAGACTATGCGTTATTATTATCTGCTATCGTGTGAACGAATTCCTCCTCATCCAAAATCAAGTTGGCCTCGTCCCTATAATGGATCTCCTCATCTCTGTGCCATCCCTCGAAGTCGAAACGCGGAAAGAACAACCCGATCTCCTTTTTCGCGCTCTCGTCCGAATCTGTAAGCATCACGAACGTATGTTACACGATGAGCGCGCGTGCATGTCGCGGTTGCATACCGGAACCGTGCGTTGCGTTCCTCGTATCCGACAGGCCGAATTTGCCCCGGATCGTTTCCGGCTCGAAGAACTGCGTGCGGAAGACCTTCGTCGGACCCATCAGCTTCCTCCACTCCTTGATCCCATCCCGTCTCGCCAGAATGTACAGGTCGATGGGACCGCTTCAAAAGAACGCTCAATGAATTATCGTTACGACTATCTTATAAAAGACGTACCTAGTCATGAAGGTGGTCAGTCGGTTGTAGAAGAACTTGCCCTCGTGTTCCGAGTAGAATCGTTCCGCGTCCGGCAGTGATAACCTCTTCCTCTCCGAGCGCACCACTTTGAAATCGGCCGCCAATATCATCCGCCGGATATCCTGCAGCGCGACCGGCTGACACACGACGTGCGGCTTTATTATCGCCAATGTCAGCTGCAAACCTTTGGCCAACATCTTCACGATTCACAACAACCCGAACTTCTCGTTATCTACAAGTAAAGATTGAGGTTAATAAATAGCACTTTACATACTTCTTGATGATTACCAATGACATTCCGCAGTTTTGAATTCAAAACAAACTCACTCCACCCAGTGGCGTATCTTGAAGCGCAACTTTCAACTGCTTACATTTACCATCATTTGTTTACTCAAATCTCCCTTGACAATAAAACAAAAACAAATTGTAAATCACAATACGATAACAGATATCAGCACTATCATTTTCAAACATAACTCACTTCCTGCTATTATGGTATGCAACCAAACTTACCTCTCTGGTTAACTTATTTCAATCAGTGGACCGTCAGTTGCTTGTTAATAAATTCGTCTTTAGGGAGAACTAGAAAAAGAAATTCGTTAAGTATAAAACTATATATATATATATATTTATATTGTCGCCGCTTTTAGTTTTACAACATTGGACGCAACAACTATAAACCATTCTAATGCACAACTATATTAATTAAATTGTTCTTAGACCATACATATACATATAAAAAGAATTATAGAAATGTTACTTACTTGCTTGTGTTCTTGACAATAGCGAAACAAAAATGGGCGAAATAAAACAAACTTACGTATAATCACGGATAACTTGAAAAAGTTTTGTAATCGTGAAACAAACGGAAGTAAACATTTGAAATAGTTCCGAGTGGTTCCGAACGTCTCGAGTTCAACCGATTCGCTCTAAAAATCACTAAAAAAAAATCTTCTTCTCTCTGAACATATAGGCTAGCAGATAATACCAACTCAAAATAAAAGGACTAGTTTTTGCCCTATCCTGTGCAGGAGGCACCCTGATTTCAATTTGCGTAATAACACTTAAGTAATTATTACATAATTAAGTTAAATTATGCTATTATCATTACTTGTTTATAGAATGCATTTTTTTTAAATGTTAAATTCATGTTATTAGAGAAATTAATCGCGGTTTGTACAATTACGCGTTAAAATGTTTCATCAATATGTATGTGTATTGATTATTCAATCGTGCCACAAAATTGCAAATTCATTGGGAAAAATCGCAAACATTATGCAATTAACGGTTTAATGCGAAGATAGTTGCGCAAGTGCAATTTTCCAATTTGAATGCTACGGCGACTTTGGAAAATATCATGTAATCAGATAGGTGTAATCAATTGTAATTGTAAAAAAAAAAATTAGCTGAAATTGCGTGTCACGTGTCTGAATTCCGAGTGTATTCGACCCCGCGCACATCCACGCACAACGTATTGTCTATATCGGCTGTCAGTTTGGTCGCAGTCGCGACTCCTGTCGAAATTATAATCTACGAAAAAAAAAAAGGAAAACAGTAACAAAAAAATAATAATTTAAGTATTTAAGTTTTAAGAACGACTGCTGGAAGTAACAATGAGTGCGATCCTGAAAACGGCGAACCTCCTCGCAGCTTCCACGAAGGTAACTGAATACCTCTCTCTCACCTGTGCAACGGTTGTTAACCTTAAAACAAAGTTCATTACATAACAGAATATATATAACGAATTAAAGGTTTTTAAGGTTTAGTATTAATTAAACTTGAATTCTGCTTCGATTCACATAAAGCATTCGATTACGAGAATCGTTCGCGTTACGTAATGATTGATTGATTTGGAAACTTTTTGTTTTTTTTCTTGGCAGGTTGGACTGAGCAGGCCAGCCCTATCGAAAGCCCTGCACATCTCAGTCAACCGTAAAGATGCTAAAGTTAACACCAGCATGTCATCATCGTATCCGGTTATCGATCACGACTATGATGCTGTGGTCGTCGGAGCTGGAGGCGCTGGACTCAGGGCCGCCTTTGGACTTGTCGCCGAGGGATTTAAGACTGCTGTCATTACGAAACTGTTTCCGACCAGATCTCACACCGTAGCAGCTCAAGGTGGTATCAACGCTGCTTTAGGTGAGTTTGTTTTTCAAGTTTATTGTATTTGGAGGATGTAACGAAATGCAATGCAATTGCAGGCAACATGGAGGAAGACAATTGGCAGTGGCATATGTACGATACGGTGAAGGGATCCGATTGGCTGGGCGATCAGGATGCCATCCATTACATGACGAGGGAGGCGCCGAAGGCTGTCATCGAGCTGGAGAACAACGGAATGCCGTTCTCGCGTACGCAAGACGGTAAAATCTATCAGAGGGCCTTCGGAGGTCAATCTTTGAAGTTCGGCAAGGGCGGACAAGCTCACAGATGCTGCTGCGTAGCGGACAGGACCGGGCACAGTCTGTTGCATACCTTGTACGGACAATCGCTTCGCTACGACTGCAATTACTTCATCGAGTACTTTGCCATGGATTTGCTGATGGAGAACGGAGAGTGCCGAGGCGTTATCGCCATGAACCTCGAGGATGGTAGCATCCACAGATTCAGAAGCAAGAATACTGTAATTTACTAATCGATTCCATATAATATTCGATCGATTAATGATGTCTGTGTTTTCGTTAGGTATTGGCGACGGGCGGTTACGGTCGCGCCTACTTCTCCTGCACGTCCGCCCACACCTGCACCGGTGATGGTACTGCCATGGTGAGCCGCGCCGGTCTCCAGAACCAGGATTTGGAATTCGTTCAATTCCATCCGACTGGCATTTACGGTGCCGGCTGTTTGATCACGGAAGGTTGCCGCGGCGAGGGTGGCTACCTGATCAACTCGCAAGGTGAAAGGTTCATGGAGCGTTACGCCCCCGTAGCCAAGGATCTGGCATCACGCGACGTCGTTTCCCGCAGTATGACCATCGAAATCCGCGAAGGTAAAGTGTCGAAAACGAAATTTTTATTCATAATTTTACAGATTGTTAATTGAATTATTTATTTGGTAGGTCGCGGTTGCGGACCCGAAAAGGATCACGTCTTCCTGCAGCTGCATCATTTACCAGTGGAGCAGTTGCACTCGCGTCTGCCTGGCATTTCGGAGACGGCGATGATCTTCGCCGGCGTCGACGTGACCCGCGAACCGATCCCCGTACTTCCGACCGTCCACTACAATATGGGCGGCGTGCCGACCAACTACAAGGGACAAGTGCTGACCAACGAGAACGGTCAAGACAAAGTCGTTCCCGGACTGTACGCCTGCGGCGAATCCGCTTCCTCGAGCGTGCACGGCGCCAACCGTCTCGGCGCCAACTCGCTTTTGGATTTGGTCGTCTTCGGCAGAGCTTGCGCCAAGACCATCGCCGCCGAGAACAAGCCAGGAGAGAAGATCGGTGCTCTGAGCCAAGTGCGTACGTTTGTTATCAACGGGCGTTCCGTTGTTCAATGATGTGGTGTTTATTTTTAGAACGCCGGTGAATTCTCCGTCGCCAATCTGGATTGCGCTCGCTACGCCAACGGCAGCATCCCCACCGCCGCTCTCAGATTGAACATGCAGAAGACGATGCAAGCGCACGCTGCCGTCTTCAGGACTGCGAGCGTCCTCCAGGAGGGCATCAAGAAGATGGAACAGCGCTACAAGGAACTGAAGGACGTCAAGGTCCACGACAGCAGTTTGATCTGGAACTCCGATCTGGTGGAGACACTGGAATTGCAGAACCTGATGTTGAACGCTATGCAGACCATCGTCGGAGCGGAGAACCGTAAAGAGTCCCGTGGCGCTCACGCCAGGGAGGACTTCAAGGACAGAATCGACGAGCTGGACTACAGCAAACCGTTGGACGGACAGACCAGGAAGCCCATGGAGGAGCACTGGAGGAAGCACACTCTGACCACCATGGATCCATCCACCGGTGAAGTTACCATTAAATATAGGCCCGTCATCGACGAAACTTTGAACCAGCAGGAGTGCGCCACCGTTCCCCCAGCGATCAGATCGTACTAAACTAGTCCCTAATTCGAGAGCGTTGTTAATTGTTAATTTAAATGATGGGGAAAGGCAAAGGGAAGAAAAACAACGGCTAACAGCTGTTATTATTCTAATTATTATTATTATTATTTAATTATTTTTTTGAAGTATTTGCACCACACAACCAATAGGCGTAGATAGAGAGCATTAATTTATTTTCGTTTCCCTTACCCTTATAGACATGATTTGTTATTATTTATTTTTTATTTTATCAATCCTTGGAGGGGAAATCCACGGTACAAACTTATTTACGATCGCATTAGGAACTAAACTATAAAGAAACACACAAACACAGCGAGGCTACACTACATATACATATGATCAGAACAAATTGATTCTTCGACAGACCTATGGAACCTGGACTTGGTTTTAATGGCAAAGAAAATATAATTATTAATTTTATTCTTCTTGAGACTCTTGATGAATTGATGATCATCCCCCCCCCCCACAGAAACGTCATCCCAATTTCCCCCTATACATACCGCTCGACGCTGAAGTATTTAAATTTTAAATTATTTTTTGAATTTAAAAAATAATAAAGCAATTGAATACCACTAGATGGCGTTTTCATTCATTTAATTCATTTCGTCATTATTACTGGGGTTTAATTGATGATAAGCAATGACAATTGATGGAAACAACAATATTCGAATAATTAGGTATTGTTAAGTAATGATTTAGTTGAGAAATCAGAAAGAGGACAGAGCTCAAACCAGGGGACCAAAGACGCTGTGTGGTAGCGTACCCACGCAAATTTGAAAATCGAGTGGCGCCATCTTCAGTGGTCTCTATGGAACCTTTTTGAGCATTTTTTAAACTTTGAACACGAATTACAGCCAAACGGATAAAACCACAGTAATATATGAATATTCGTTACATTC
>NW_017097781.1:0-3932 GCF_001412225.1 Nicrophorus vespilloides
CAATTAAAGTTTATAGATGAAAAATGCAATGTTTTTACATTTCTTGTATATTTCGATAATTACTTCATCTAATTAAAAACAAAAGTAATCTAATTAAAGGTAAAACTATGATGTTTTTGATGAGCCTACTTTGTTGTTTCTTTGTATCGTTTTTCTGTAATATAATGTCAAAGTTAAACCAATAAAATTTTATAGATGAAAATAAAAAATGCAATGTTTTTACATTTCATTGTATATTTCGATAATTACTTCAACTAATTGTAAACTAAAGTAATCTAATTAAAGGTAAAACTATGATGTTTCCGATGAGCCTACTTTGTTGTTTGTTCGTATAGTTTTTCTGCAATCAAATGTCAAAATTAAACCAATAAAATTTTATAGATGAAAATAAAAAATGCAATGTTTTACATTTCATTGTAAATCTCGATAATTACTTCAGCTAATTGTAAACTAAAGTAATCTAAGTAAAGTTAAAACTATGATTTTCCAATGAGCCTACTTTGTTATTTCTTTGTATCGTTTTCCTACAATCAAATGTCAAAGTTAAACCAATAAAATTTTATAGATGAAAAAAAAGTTTTTACATTTCATTGAAAATCTCGATAATTACTTCAGCTAATTGTAAATTAAAGTAATCTAATTAAAGGTAAAACTACGATTTTTCCGATGAGCCTACTTTGTTATTTCTTTGTATCGTTTTTCTACAATCAAATGTCAAAGTTAAACCAATTAAATTTTATAGATGAACAAAAAAATGCAATGTTTTTACAATTCATTGTAAATCTCGATAATTACTTCAGCTAATTGTAAACTAAACTAATCTAATTAAAGGTAAAACTATGATTTTTATAATGAGCTTACTTTGTTATTTCTTTGTATCATTTTCTGTAATCAAATGTCAAAGTTAAACCAATAAAATTTTATACCTGAAAATAAAAATGCAATGTTCTTGCATTTCATTGTAAATCTCGATAATTACTTCAGTTAATTGTAAACTAAAGTAATCTAATTAAAGTTAAAACTACGATTTTTCCGATGATCCTACTTTGTTATTTCTTTGTATCGTTTTTCTGCAATCAAATGTCAAAGTTAAACCAATTAAATTTTATAGCTGAAAAATGCAATGTTTTTACATTTCATTGTATATTTCGATAATTACTTCAGCTAATTGTAAACTAAAGTAATCTAATTAAAGGTAAAACTACGATTTTTCCGATGAGCCTACTTTGTTGTTTCTTTGTATCGTTTTCCTACAATCAAATGTCAAAGTTAAACCAATTAAATTTTATAGCTGAAAAATGCAATCTCACTGTATTTTATTATATATATTTATCTTAATTACTGCTATTAATTGTAAACTAATTATCATTACGTTTTTCTTTTCGATAATTTTTTATACGGTTAATTAACATTTTTACTGTCAAAAGTGAAACAATCGAATCTTGAAGCACTCAAAAATATTGTTTGCCCACCCACTTGATTCATTTCTACAAAGTAAAAGAAACGTTACCGTTTTGTTTCATCTCTTTTTCATAGACTTAATTTAAGAAAATTTCATTTTTTTTTTTGTTATTGTTTAAAATTAATGTAAATATTTGCCATGTGATTAGCTACAAAAATAAAATAAATTCAAAATTTTTGTTTGTAACGTTGTTGAAAAAAATATAATTGTTTTCGTAGCTGATTCCACTTTTAACCGGTAATATTTACAGAACGTAATCGTTCTCGAACGCTTTCCACTATTTGCTTCCATAGATAAATAAATTTTTATGTTCATTGAGAAAACTCAATGTTAAATAATTGTCGCTTCCGATGATTAACAAAAGTAAAGAAAGTTCAATGTTTACTGACTTTTAGATTTGCGTTTCAAAGTACAATTTTTTAATAATCCTGATCACTGAACGCCGCAAAGTAACAGATGATTCCGTTTCGTGGAGTCGGTTGATTCTGCAGGAACATGCAGGGCAGAGATGAAGGTGGATCTGCGATGTTATCGTCGGTCTCTTTAGAAGAAGGTTCCTCTCCCGCTTGTCCCAACCACGACATGTTCTGCTCGGTGGAGGTGAGGACTTCTTCGTAAACGTGCTGAGGCTGCAAAAGGAACGAATTGCTCAACACCGTGACGCGAGGAGATAAGGATCAGGTGGAAAAGTTCGCGCAAAATGATTTACGATTGCACTCACCAAAACATTTTTGAGCGGCTTCAACTTCAGATTCGGCGGACTCTTGTTGAACGGCTGAATTATCCTCTTGTTCTGCAGCTGAAGAAGCAGGAACCACATGTACTCGTTGCGGATGCTCATCTCGTCCGAATTCTCGTCCATCTCGTGCAGTTTGTCCAGCCATAACTGCAGAATGTCGCGTTCTGTAACAGAGTTAAATGAAGAAGTAATGTTAAATGAGATTGAAGATGTGAAGAGATTGAACCTGTGACGGAGACGAGTTGGAGCAAGGCCCTTGCGAGCATGCTGTTGTACATGAAGTTCTCGTTGAGAGACAGAACCGGATTCGCCATGATTATTCACTAAAATTTAGGAAAAAGTGTGGAAAGAAAGAAATAAAAGGGAAATTCTCAATTCGAATGACAATGACATAACTTTTAGATTTAACGCGTTTCCATGGTCAATCGCAACAATTGAATGCGACGCGTCAAATAAGGTGAGACGATCGATGAAATCGAGCGTTAAAGAATTAACTTTTGATGAAATTCGCAGAGCACACATTGAAAGCGTGCCTCTGCGATGAATGAAAGTGGAAAGGAAACAACTAGATTTTGCAGTTGTGTTAACAAATGTAATCCGAGCGCAAACAAGAAACGTCATGGGAGCAGATCTACGCTAAATCTGATATAAACGCGTCCACGCGTTCATCTGAGGCCAGTTTTTCGCCAGGTGAGGTTTCGCGAGCGAACGGTCTCATGACTGAAGACGTCGCGTTCTTATTCCACTGCAATCGCAAGAGTTAATAATAATATTAATAATAATTTGAAAGAAGGATGAAAGGTGTCGGCGGAATCGGTGGAGCGCTGAAGGGGTTCTTCTTCGGCAAAAAGTACGATTTCCCCGAGAAATTCGACAGTAAGTCTTAGTGTTAACTCAACATGCATACTCAACATTAACAAAAATCTTCTGGTAGAAAACGAAAAGACCGATTTCGAGACTGCGATCACCGCTACAGGATTCGGTAAATTCAACCTTTGGTTAATCTTGGTCGCGATTCCGTCCGGATGGGCGTCCCTGTTCGAGACGACGACCATCTCTTATTTGATCCCTGTGGCCCACTGCGATCTGGACATCTCCCTCGAGGAACGTGGCTACTTGATCTCCATCTCTTATTTGGGTGAGGAAACTTTTAATCCGGCGAACAAACACATTTAGCGGTGGAAAAGTTTTTCAAATTCATTTAATGTAAATACCGTTGTTTTTCGTTTCATTGTTTGAATCAACTTCGGTGGAGATTAAGAAGTCACGATGATTTAGTGATTTATAAATTTAGTCTGCTTTCGACGAGATGATTAATCGAAAAGTGTTTTTCCAATGAATCACTGTTAATTAATTTGAATTGAAACATTTCTTTTCCCAATATCAAAGTTGAATGAACGATACAATAGTTATACTTTAATATTAATCTCATATTTTTAATTAAATTAAGGACGTAAGCTATAAAATCTTTTAAAATAAAGTAAATTAGTAGTTCAAATATATTATTAATTAGTTCAAGTTTGTATCTTTTCAAGGACGCTGTAATTGTATCCACATTATAGTGATTTTCTCAGAAGCTACAGCAGATATATTGGATCAAAAAGATGGATATAAAAGCTGAATGTTTGAGGAATGTAGAAAGTATTGATATATTACGGTGTATCCTTACGGCTGTAATTCGCATTCAAAGTTGAAAAAATGAAAAGAAAAACAGTGTTTTCACATTTCATT
>NW_017097782.1:0-6529 GCF_001412225.1 Nicrophorus vespilloides
ATAATCTTGGCCATTTATAATCTTCATTTCAAGGGTCTGACAAAAAAACAAGAAGAATCGAAATTAATTAAGCTTAAGAAGATGTTCAAGAAGAAGGCAGGAAGAAAGGATTCCATGTCAAATTTTATCGCTACGAGTAAGTTCAAATTGGTCGGGAGAAGCATTCTTCACAAAAGAAATGTGTCGGTCAAGTTGGGATATTTCAAGTTGGTCGATCTGTCTATTACTTCACCGTTGCAAGATTTTATTTCCGTAGACTACGAGATTAGCTCTTGAGGATATTTTGGTTTTTATTCATTTTTAATAATTATTATGTATTTTTTAATTTTATTTAAGTGTGTGTATTAATTTTATATATAGAACTATATTTTTCAAAATAAATATATTTACCATTTTTTTTAAATTTAAATTCTTATTATTCTATAAACAAATGTTTTTTTATAAACATAAGTACTTATGTTAATAAAAAAATATATATATAGTTAAGCCAAGACCAGAATTCCGCAGATGCAAATTGGAGTATCCAAGTGACAAGGAAGAGAAACCTCGCAATATCGTAGGTGTTGTCCACAAAAATGATGACAATGAATAATTTCCCATTATAGCTTCAGTGAGTACGAAAAACTATATTACCCAGACAGCGCATATTCAGAAATCACAAATAACAGAGGCGATTATTGAGTATTCGGAAGAAGATATTGACAGTTCTAATATAATCAATTTCGTCACCTAATTTCGTCAAGAAATTGAGACTGTTAAAACAGGCCAAACATCTTAGTCAAACCATATTACAGATTAAAGAAGGCGATCGCATGTTAAAATCAGGGAGTATAACGAAAGTTGATTCAAAAAGGATCTTGCTGATTGCAGAATTGAAGCGGCAAGCAGTTCTCGCTGAAATACAAAATGTATCTTTGGAAGAACCTAGTGATATTTTATTGGAAGTGAAATTAAAGTCCATTTGGGTAAACCTGATAAGAAATTTGGAAAATAATCAGGCGAATTTCACTACATATTACGTTTGTATAGTTACGTCGGGGAAGAAGGTATTGGGCACCAAGTTATCGAATGAGATAGATATAATCCGATGTCGAGATGATTTTTGACGATGTTTCGCTCAATTTTACTATAACATAGGAACTTTACAATCTGCTTATCAGGAATTAGCAGTATTAGTTTATATATTTAACAATTAGGTTATAATATTTACTGTAAATACAAGTAATTAATTTGTAAATAAAACTGTATTGTATGTTTTCTTTGCGTAAATGCATATTTTTGTTTATTTCAGTATAAATTTCAAAAAATATAATTGTGTAATTCCATCATATTTGCCATAAAATAAGAATAATTCTTTTAATTATTTTGTTTTTGCGTCATCGTTAGTTGGAATTCTTTGAAAAATCATATTTTTTTTTAATAATTAAAATTTATAATTAAACACAAGTTAAAAGCATTGACCTGTTAAATACATAATAATGAATTAAAAATGAATATAATTCTAAATTTTTGTTTTGCATTCGCAAAATATTTTAAAAAAGGGGTTAACTTTACTGAATGATAACAATAGTCTATTATGAAATATTGATGATACAAATTTCAAATTTGATTATTCGCATTCACGCATCAATTTGCCAAACTCGTACAAAAATTACTTTAAAGACTCGATTTACAATCTACTGCTGTAGAATTTGTATGCAATGAATTGTAATCATTTGTATGCAATGAATTGTTATGTTGGCGAAACGTTAATAGGTTATTCGCAAAGAGGCTGATTGTGATAGAGATGGAGTAGAACTTCATATTCAGCACTTAATCCATTCAAGCGATGTTATAATATACTCTGGTTTACTAGTTTAATATCTGACTTATAGTATAAAACTGAAACTGCTTTTATCATAACATAATAAAATGAGTATATTATCCATTTCATCTATTGAATTCTATTGGTTTTTCGTTTGTTGACAGAAAAACGAACAGTTTTCTTAAATTATAAGTAGTTTACAACATTTGTATATCTAAAATATGAACAGAATGCTAAATCAAGTCTATTTTTGGGTAAAGATGTACATTTGAATGTACATAATGCCGGAACTCATGTATTTTGATGGACATGAAAATGTACATTATGATAAAAATTGTATTATATTAATGAAATAAAAAAATATCAGTTTATAATAGAAATACGATAGATTGTAGACGTTAAATAAAAAAATATTTGTTGATTTATTTGATATTGCAAATATTGTAGTTGGAATTAATGATTTTGAAGTAGTTATTCTCTCAAAGAAAACGATATTTTTCTATATCTGATGCAGATATAATAATTAAATGTTAAGCTGAAAAGGACGTAATATTTGCCAGATTTTCAGATTTTTTTTAATGTCGGTATTCGCAAACGCGTGACAATATTTACGTTATTGACTACCTACAACCAGGTAACTTTAATTCCATTATATTGCGCTTTAAAATAATAAAACTTTCCAGGAAAACAGATAATTTTCTCTTGAAAAAGCCCATCTTTCTTTATTCTATTTTAAAATTAAGTGAAAATAAAACTTTACAATTTCTGAAAATAAAGCAATAAAGTTAGTACTCGTTTTTCAAATTACCAATGTAAAGGGTTTCAGAAAATTAACGCAAGATTTGAATTTGCCGCCATTTGTGGAGTAAAGTGTCAAATTGTTTTTTTTTTTGGGTTACCAACACTTTACTACACAAATGGCGGCAAATTCAAATCTTGCGTTAATTTTCGTACACCCTTTACAAATAACAAAATTGTTTATTATAATTATTATAAAATTAACAAAATCTTAAAAAATGTTACTAACTATTATTAATTTATTTATTTTATAAGTTGTTATATACAACAATACCTTACATAGTGCGGATTTAGTACGATTTGAAAATTTCAAAACAATCTAAATTATAATTGAGTAATTGTGTAGAATATATTTTTAATTCTACACAGTTTTTACTTTTTCCTTTATACAGTAAAGTCTTCATTAATCAGGTTTCAAAGAGTCCGGGATGCAAATAACCCGCACGTACAGCATTGCTGTATAGTTAGTACAATATTTAGAGTAATATTTGTTGCAGATTATAAATGTGTTTGATATCGATACGATGTACTAAATAAAAATATATTTTTTTTAAATTCATATTACTTTTTATTTCCATTGACATTTTTTTTTAATGTTTTCAGTTGTGTATTTGAACTTTGTTTAAACGCAATAATTCCTTCCTTTCAACATCTGTTTGTACGTTTATGAAAAAAAAAAGTCTCTACTTTTTTAATTTCGACGGTTCGACAAAAATTAAATAATACATTAAAATAATATGAGGATAATTTGATTTTTAAGATATATAAAATAATAACAATAAGTATATTTATTACAATTGTTACATTAACAATAAAAATATATTCAAACACGCTATATTAATATACATTACTTCAAATATTTACTAGATATATTTAAAATAATGACTAAATTTGTAGATATTTTATATCAATTTTTGATCGAATATAATGTAATGTTTTTCGATATCTAAGAATTTTTAATATTTCTTGTATTTTACTTTAAATGTAATAAAGATAAATAAAATCACAATTTTAAGCTTGTTAATAATAATATATAAATTGAGTCACAAAAAAATAGATTTTTATTAAATTGTTAAAAAATGTATGAGTAAATATAATATTGTTAATGTATTATTTTATGACCAAAAAAAGCTTTTAAAAATTGAACAATTAATTGATATATTTTTTAAACAATTTATTTAAAAAATATTGTTAATATTACAAATATTCAATACATTCTAGGCATATTTTTCTACCTAGTAGAAAGCAGCCAATGAAAAACAGAGAATATTGTAAAATTCTTCCAATTCTTCCAATTCTGTACCTACAATACCCTCATTCATTTTATGATACTCCTTCCCCAACTTGTCCGTTCTACTAGTAGTCACCTTTTTGCATTTGCAAATTCACTTCAGTGTCACTTGCCTTTGCAAATGAGCAAGATGGACCAAGTTATAAATAAAATAACGAAATTGACAAAGTGTAGCCGAGGCCGCCAACGTAGGCCCAAAAAAGTCAACGAAAACGATGAAATGAGCAACAACAACAACAGCAAGAACAAGAATTGTAACGAAGTGTTTGATAACTTAGCGTCAAAGAAAAAAACTGTTGAGCCAAAACCAGAATTGCGTAGATGTCAATTGCAGAAATCATGGAATAAAAGATCATACCGTAAAGAAGAGGAAGCTTGTAGTATCGTAGGTGTTGTCTACAAATACGTTGGCGACGAAAAATTTCCGACCACGGCTCTAGAGAGTATGAGATCTAATAATTCCAAGAGCATTCGTTTCAAAAAATCGAATAGAATAGAAACAATCATTGAGGTTTCGGAAGAGGAGGAGACTGACACTTCTGATATTAACAATATAATCACCTACGACCCAACTTCAACGTTAGAAAATATTAAAGAAATCGAAAAGTCACTCTCGGAAGAGAACGATAAGCAGAGTCAAATCATGTTCCAGGTAACAAAAGCCCTTCGTTTAGCTAAACCAGAAAGTATCGAGGAAGTGGAGTGTCAAAGGATTCTGCTGGTCTCCGAGTTGAAACGTCAGGCAATTATCATCCAAATACCGGTAATATGTTTGATAAACCAGCAAGCGGAAGAAACTTTATTCAACGTGAAATTAAAGTCACTTTCGCTCAGTCATAAGAAGGCCAAACCGGTTTTTGAAAAACCACAAGAGACGTTCACCAATTATTACGTTTGCATCGCCACATCGGGGATTAGGGTGTTAAGCACCAACGTATCTGCAGACGCAGAAACCATATGTTTTAATAATGAGATGATCTTCGACAAGCTTTTGCCAAATTTCTCTATCACCTTAGCCATTTATAATCTTCATTTCAAGGGTCTGACAAAAAAACAGGAAGAATCGAAGATAATCAAGCTTAAGAAAATGTTTAAGAAGAAGTCGGGAAGAGAGGATTCCATGTCAAATTTTTTCGCTACGAGTAAGTTCAATTTGGTCGGGAGAAGCATTCTTCACAAAAAAAATGTGTCGGCCAATTTGGGATATTTCAAGTTGGTTGGTCTTCCTATTACTTCACCGTTGGAAAATTTTATTTCCTTAGACTGCGAGATTAACTCTAAATGATATTTTGTTTTTTTTTTCATTTTTAATAATTACTATGTATTTTTTAATTTTATTTAAGTGTGTGTTTTAATTTTATACTATATTTTTCAAAATAAAAACAATATATTTACCATTTTTTTTAAATTTAAATTCTTATTATTCTATGAACAAACGTTTTTAGATGTTGTCGAGCTTAGTTCTCTTTGATTTGTGTGGTTTTCCTCATAAGGATTTAAAAAATTTGCGGTCAACATACAAATTCCAAAGTATTTATCATATGATTGTTGCACTTTAATTTAATGAATAATCTAATATTTATTAAAAAAATGATACAAAATATCAGTAAATAAATATATTAAAGTTACTAACTTTTCTTCACAGATACACATTCCTTATGTTTATTACAATTTAAAGCCAAATTGTAAGTTCAATGCTATGACAGATTGTTTAAAATGCGTATATTTATTGAAAAGATATAATCTCAATTGATATGTCTTGTTGAAATTTTCTATTTGAAACACATCATGATGCTGATGGCATCCGTATAATACATTTGAACTGAAATTGTGATATTGATAAACATTCCCAATAGTTGGATGGACTTTGTATATCAGCAACTTATATTAAATAGCTTTATAATGAACTATTTATCTGATATAATATCAAATATCTTGGATCACCATTTCAAGATAAAGTTTTTTTCCAATTTGTCATGTCTTAGCTGATATCTCATATTGATTAAGCTTTTCTTCGATATATTGAGGTGCTACCACTATATTATAATTCTACTGTTAATTTCTAATATTAATAAGGGATAAACAAGGCCAATACACTTATCAATACTTAATTTATATTTACTTAGTTAAAGAATAAAGTAAAAGAGTTATGAATTCCTATTATTATTTTATAATGCAGAAAATTAAAGTAACGTTAATTATATAGTTTTTATTTTTAACGTTATCTATTATTTACAATCTACTGCTGTAGAATTTTTCATCATAATCATTTGTATGCAATTAATTGTTATGTTGACGAAACGTTAATAGGTTATTCTCAAAGAGGCTGACTGTGATAGAGATGGAATAGAACTTCATATTCAGCACTTAATCCATTCAAGCGATGTTATAATATATTCTGGTTTACTAGTTTAATATCTGACTTAATGTATAAAACTGAAACTGCTTTTATTATATCTTAATAAAATGAGTATATTATTCCATTTCATCTATTGAATTCTATTGGTTTTTCGTTTGATGACAGAAAAACGAACAGTTTTCTTAAATTATAAGTAGTTCACAACATTTTTATCTCTAAAATATGAACAGTATGTATGCTAAATCAAGTCTATTTTATTATAAAGATGTACATTTGA
>NW_017097782.1:6541-54276 GCF_001412225.1 Nicrophorus vespilloides
ATAAAAAAATATTCCCGTTGATTTATTTGATATTGCAAATATTGTAGTTGGAATTAATAATGTTGAAGTAGTTATTCTATCGAAAGAAGACGATATTTTTCTATATCTGATGCAAATATAATAATTAGATGTTATAATGAAAGCACAAATTTAATACAAAACTGAAAATGAAAAAGTGCAAACATGTGAAAACGTACATCTTTTACAATGTCGAAAACGTAAATAAATAACGTAGCTCATTTTTGTGAGTACACTATACCAAAGATCAGCAACTGATAGAACATCAGAATGAATCGAAATAGTCCAAGATAAAGAATATCTTGAAAATTTATTATTGAAAAATACTGTGTAGATATATTTTTCTTTGGTTGTTATCATTTTTGTTGTTGTTGATCTTAACTTTAATAACGTTTAAAAGTTATCTCTAGTTGCTTTATCCGCAAGTAATATCTCAGTTGATAATATTATAACCATTACAACCTGTGTTTATTAGAAAATATATTTTTTATAATGAAACAAAGTGCTTCATTCATGTTGTTAATAGTAATTTAATTCAATTAGCTTTTAGTTTTACTGCATAAAATTTATAATTAAATTATTGGTAACTATTGTTTTTTAAACAATTAAAATATTCAACATTACGCAGCATTAAGTCGCGCTACCTACGATCTTGTGCGTCAAGCCAGGTCCTTTGTGAGCCCTCTCGGTGCTTGCAGCCATTAGTTCATCACATATGGACAGTCAAATGAATGAGGACCTTCAGCCAAGTCGATGGACAATGACAGTGTTAAGGATAGCAGCAGATTCACAGTCAAAGAAAATAGTGGAATCGCAGAGCATCAATATACTACTGAAGTTAACCTACAAGACGATAGCCAACCAACAAATTAAAAAATCAAAATCATCATAATGGTAATCCACCGGGAAATATTATACATTTAATGTCAACCGCGATCTTAAATTTACTCAATGTTCATATTGACGAACAGATTGTGAATTAAATTACACGACATAAAAAAAAAACAATACGCAAGGAAAAATATTTATAAATTTCATAATTTTTGTTTGTTTGTTTTTATTGGATAATGTATGTCCTACCTTTGTTGACTACAAAATTTTTACAAATTTTATGTAATAACAGCATAGCTACTGCATAGCTAGGGTCAGCAGTGCTCACGACTTAACATTAGGTGAGTGGCGGATCAAGTTATATTTATTTGATGTTTAAAATTGAGAACAGCAAAGAAGACCATGCTTATGGAAGGGCCCGATATTTCTAGCTACGCCACTGATATACAATTTCTGAAAACTAAGCAATACATTTTTCTAAGATTTTCGAAAAGTTTTACATCTGGGTATATGAGATTGTGGCTCAATGCAAGGGTCCTGGTGGACACCTTGGGGTCTATGGCACTTGGAAAGTGTCTTGGAAATTCAAGGGTACATAAACAAACTAATTATATGTATATAATTAAAAAATATATATAATAATAGTACAATTATATGAAAATAATGATGAAATCTCCATTTGTTTCATTTGTAATCTTTAATTCTATAATAAAGTTTATGCATTAATATTAAATTGTTTTTAAAATTCAATATTAAATATAATTAATAAGACTCATAATTGTAATTATGTACAGTAGAACCTCGCTTAACGAGTTTAATCCATTCCAAAATTTTGAAATTTTTACTCGTATAGTGAAACACGTTTTCCCATATAAACTAATATAAATTACGATAATGCGTTCCTTGCCGGAAAAAAAGTATATCTTGGTCTCGATTTTTCATGATTTTGATTTTCATATCTATGGTTCTTTTTATTCTTTGGCTTTTTATTAGAAGAAAATCCCGTGTTATTAAATTTTGCACAAAAATAATACAAATAACATGTCTGAACACAAGTTTGAGAAATTTTGTATGGAAAATTTGGAAATTGTTTGGAAACTTTAAATGGAATCGAAGATGACTTAATATGTGTACACAAGGACTTCTCTTCTCATCGTCACTCGTTATGCGAAACGTCGCTCGTCAAGCAAATCATTTTTCTTAGAATTAATTTTGCTCGTTAAGAGAAATGCTCGTTATGCGAGGTGCTCGTTAAGCGAAATTCCACTGTATTAACTTAAAAAAAGTGTTACAAATATATTTAATATTATAAATATTTTTCAATGTATTTAATGAATATATTTTTGTTTTAAGTCTTGTAATTTTATTTATAATATGTTCATCAATGTGAACATTGAGTAAATTTATCTGTGATGAACGATGGCCCTATTGCTGCAAGCACCGAGAGGGCTCACAAAGAGCCTGGCTTGACTTGAACCTGTGACCACTGGCACGTGGGTAGGGAGATTTAACTATTCGGCTATTAATCGCTCATTTAATGAATATGAGAAAAATAATGTTGTAATTTAGTAATGTCATTAATTTTATGATACTCCCATCTCTACCAAATCATTCCCACCAATAGTGTATTTTCTTTTCAGTATAAATACCGGTGCATTTACTAATGCATTTCAGTTTCATTTTCAAGAAAATGGATAACTTTTTCAAAGTGATGAAGAGCATTGGTTTCAGTAAAATGAAGCAGTCGGAAGAGGCCAAGGATAGCGATCAGAATAGCAGCAACATTGACGTGAAGAATATCTTCTTCGGTTACGAAGGTGAGGATGCAGCCTATTTAGCTATGTGCTATATTTCCCAGAGCAAAAAAGATTCCAGGACTGAGCGTTCTCAAATCACTACTACTGACGTCCCATCTCCAACAACAGAAATAGGCATCAGTGATAGAAAACACGTAGAAGATACAAACAAACATAGTGAAAACATGTCACAGATTACAAAATATGCTCACACGTCCAAACCATTGAGTATTGAAGATGTGATGGTACAATGGAGTCGGTTGATTTCAGAGTTGAAACGTGAAGCAAATCTCGTTGAGCTACCAATTTTTACGGACCATTACCGGAAACCAAATCATAATTTATTCGCCGTGAAATTTAAATCAATTTCACTCGGTCATAAGATGACTGAATCGAATTTGGCAAATGAACAAGAGGCATTTTCTAATTATTATGTGGTTATCGCCTCATCGGGGAAGAAGTTATTGAGTACTCATATATTGAAAGATACAGACATTGAGCACATCAAAAGTGAGATGGTATTTGACAACCTTATGCATAATTTTTGTATTACCCTATCAGTTTATAATATCGGTACCAGTAATCAGCAACTGGCAGAACATCAATCTCAATCGAAATGGTCTAAAATAAAGAAAATCTTCAAGTGGGATACCATTTTCAAGGATTCTGCACATGATTTGAATTCTACTAATAGTCAGTTCAATTTGGTAGGGAAATGCGTTCTCGATAAGAACATTTTGATAGCACATATGAGAATTTTTAATTTGTCTGATCTTCATGATGATGCAATGTTAGATGGTCGTATCATCCTAACATACGAGATTTGTCATTGAATACAAATTATAGTACAACGTCAGTTATTCGGGTCTCAATTTAACGTCGTTCAGGTTAACCGTGTTAACTTATTTTATAAGCTTTACATCAAAATTATCTCCGAATAATTAGCGTTTTACTGTATTTCGTATATATTTAGCAATTTTTATATATTAATTAGGTTATTTTATAAGTTATATATAATTTTATTGTTTTGTAGAATGTAGAATAGTTATTATTTTGTAGATGAAACAATATTTTTCTGAAATAAATATTTTTAAATACATATTCATTTTTATTTAAATAGCTATAGAATTATTAAATGGAGTACATTTCCGTTACTGTTAACTTGAGATAGCATTTTGGTTAATCCTAACTAGAGGACATGAATCACGTTAACAGTTGTCACAAGGTGATTGAGCTCTTCTTGGTAGTTCATATTGAGATGCAATAATTTCAGCAAATTATTACGATTATTATGTACAGTCTCGTTTGTACTAGATTGGCTCAGAATTAGATGATAACATTGCACTACATATTTTTTTGATTAATTAATTTATTCTATACATTGTAAAACGTGTTCAACTATATAATTATGTTTCTATATATTGTTTTTTTTATTTGAATCATCAAAAGAAAACTAGATGAATGAAATTCTAGGTGTGCCTAGAATAAAAATATATTCATTCGGACGCCTTCGGCCAAATGTTATTACAAATCTATGAAAGTACGGACATCAGCAACAAAGCTCAACTAATTTCCTTTTTAAGAATGATCAAATGTGGTAAAATTTTGTGTTCTGAATTGAAGGAGAATTTCTTGTGAAATTTCTCAAATGAAAAAAGTACATTGAACTACCGCAAAGTATTGCTGTCAAGATCTTTGATAAAATAATTTGTTTATTTTCATTGATATATATTTAATTTTGTTGAAATTTTTATTTGGTGTGCCGCAAAATAAATTCTCTTTGCCTACTGTGCCGAGAGTTAAAAAAGTTTCACAATCACTGAAGTAGATCATTGATTGTTCATTTATGTTTCGAATTTGAACTTCGTTTCATTCCATTAATATTTTATTAGTGTGATTTACAATATGCAGTGGAACTTCGCTTTACGAGTTTAATCCGTTCCAAAATTTCTGGATTTTTACTTGTATAGTGAAACGTATTGAAAAATAGACAAAACAGACATAATATGTGTACAGAAGTTTAAAAATGATGTAGTAGCAGGCGAGTAATCCGGGATTTCTCTTCTCACCGTCACTCATGCGTTAAACGAAATCCTCGTTATGCGAGGTTCCACTGTATTTCAAATTTCATAAGAAATCCAATAATTATAGTAATTGTTTTATGAAAAATTGTACAATACGTAATGGCAAGATTTCAATATTTTTGGTAATTTTTACTGTGTAGACTATAAAAAACATTATTATACTTTCGTATTGCCTAAAATATGAATACCGGCCAGTCTAGACTTTATAATTTGCGTGTTTAGATAGAAAAGCATGTCTTTCGTTGAGTTTATTGAAATAGTAAATAAAAATAAGAATATACAATTTCTGAAAAGAAACCAATAATTCTGGCTGCGATTTGCAAAAAGTTACTCATATGCATATCACTTTAATGACTATATAAATGTTTTGATATTTTGCCGAAATTACAAATTTTAGATTACTATACATATATGTTAATATTACTAAGATATAAACAAATAAAAACATAAAATACATTAATCTATACCCTCTTTATTATATAAGTTTTATAAATCTGAAGTTATAAACAATATAATTTGTTATATTATATTTGTTTATGGTCAAAATCCCTTTGTATTTTAAACTTTTTTGTTTTGTAATTATTATTGTTGTGTATAAATATTATTCAATGTATTTGGTAGATAAGGCATAATAATGTTGACATTTTCATAATTGCAATTTGTCAACAACATCATTAATTTAATGATACTCCTTCCCCTATCTGTATTCCACTAATAGTCCCTTTACTATTGAGTATAAATACGGATGCAGCGAGGAATACGTTACAGTTTCATTTTCATTCTACAAATTAACAAGATGGAACACTTTTTGGAAGTTATGAAGAACAGTTGTGGGTGCAATATTAAGAAGACGGAAGAGTCAAAAGAAGTCAATAAAACCAATCAGATGAGCAGCAGCATCAATGTGAAAGACTTCTTCTTTGGTTACGAAGGCGAAGATGCAGCCTATTTAGCCATTTGCTATGTATCGCAGAGCAAATCAAATTCCAAGGCTGCGCGTTCACATGTTACCCCAAACGTTCCATCTTCATCAACGGAACACATCAATGACAAGAATAAACTATTAGAACAGACCAACATTCATGGACACACAATGCCGCAGATGACAAACAATCATGGACACACAATGCCGCAGATGACAAACAATCATGGACCCACAATGTCGCAGATGACAAAAGTATCTAAGACATGGACTATCAAGGAAGCTGAAGAACAAAGGAGTCTGCTGATTACCGAATTAAAATGTAAAACTATATCGATGATTTCTAAAGTATATCAGAAATTCTCCAAGTCTAAAGCATTCGCAGTCAAATTGAAATCAATTTCGCTCAGCCATAAGTTGACTAAATCGAATTTGGCAGAACACCAACAGGTGTTCACTAATTATTACGTCTGTGTTGGCACTTCGGGAAAGAAGATATTAAGTACTAAAATATTGAAAGATACGGAAATCAAGAACATTAATAGTGAAATGATTTTCGATAATCTTTTACCGAATTTCACTATAAGCTTGGCAATTTATACTCTTGCAAACAAGGATCAGCAACTGCATGAATCGAAAAGGTTAAGTAGTAAGAATATCTTTATTTCTAAAAGTAAGTTCATTTTATTAGGGAAATTCATTCTCGATAAAAAACATTTTATTGCCAATAAAGGAAAATTCGAAATGGATAATCTCTCAGTTGATACAATATTAGAATATGATATATAATCTTGTTGATTTTTTTGGATAATTATAATATATGTAGTTTATTATTTTATATGTTTTATTGATTTTCATACAACATTTCTTATTGTTCGTATTGTAGAATAATTAATAAAAAAATATCTATATTTTTCTTAATAAAAGTAATATTATACATTTTTTTTTATTTAAATACTTACATGATTTTTCTTATTGAAAACATTCAGTTGCACTTTAAAATATCTACTTTACTTGATATACCAATTCTTTGTTGAGCATAACTGAGGAACATGTTTAGTTTGTTTCATTCCAATTTTTCTTCTATGCATGCAATTATAGTATAATCCGCAAATTTTCTCTAGGATTATGTTGTTTGTAGCTGGGAATTATATGAGACACAAAAATAAATATTGTATTATTATAGAATATATTTTGAAATTAATTATAAATAACCGTAAAAAAGTTATAGTTTTCATATTTAAAATATTTTATAAATCAATAAGTTGATGTGTTGCAACTTACAAAAGTTATTATAAATTTAACTTGTATTTGTGGATGCAATACTTTTCCAATTTCAAAGAAATACATTGGTAATTTCTTAGAGTAACTACCAACAAATTTTACGCATCGCGATCATACATATTTGGATATAAACAACACAATAAATAAGTATTGTTGTAATTAAATAGTACTGAAAAAGGATTGAAGCAGAGGAGCAGCAAGAATAAGAAAATTATGTTTTTATTTTATGTTTATGATTATATAAATATGTTTCTTATTTGTTTATATGTGACTCTTATTATAAATATTAATAATAATAATAAACAAGATTTATTGTATAAACAAATACAATTATTATTACTATTAAAATAAAAAATACATTTTTTTCCATTCCTAATTTTCTATTAAAGTGTTGTTTAACAATATTATTTTTTTTAGTGCAAATAATAATAATAATTTATTGGCCAAACATCAATACAAAAGAAAAAAAAGTACATTCTAACAAAAAATTAAAAAAAATATATTAATAGGCTGGCCAAAAGGATTTTTAATGCAATTTAGTTGCAATTTTACATTTCTTTATTTTTGTGATTTATTTGTTATTATTTACATTTACTTTGTAATTTACTAATTACTTTCGATTGTATTAAAAACAACAACAGTTTATATCTCAAATATGAATACAAAAGGCTTTCTAATATGTGTTTTTAATTTTTTGTAACGGGTCAAATAAAAAATATTTTTTATAATTATATGTTAATTAAGAAGTAATTAATTGGTACTATAAAAAAACAAATATTGTTGGTATTACAATATATTCAATGCCTTTCAAAAATATATTTATAACAAAATTTAATGGTCATTATTGGGAACACAAGGGGAAAATATTGTTGTGGAATTTTCCTAATTGCGTATTTTCCTTCTCTAATTATTGTTTTACCAATAGATCGTTCTCTCTCCAATAAATACCGGTTCATTTGTGAACACTCTTTAGTATAGTTACAATTTTCAATTGAGCAGTATATATAAGTCAATTACGAAAATGCCGAAAGGTAGTCGTGCTTGCAAATTGAAGCAGTTGGTGGAGCCGAAAGAAATAAAGGAAATTGCTGACGTGAACGAGTACGGTGAAGAAGATGAGAATGAATTTTTCTTGGCCGTCTGGTCTCCGTCGCAAAAAATAGTTGATCCAAGACCAGAATTCCGCATATGTGAATTGGAGTATCCAAATGATGAGGAAGAGGAATCTTGTAGTATCGTAGATGTTGTCTACAAAAACCATGGCAATGAAAACTTGCCGATAACGGATCAAGTGAGCACAAGAAATAATGAATCCGAGTGTGCGCGTTTCCAAAAGATGCAAATAAAAGAGACAATCATTGAGGTTTCGGAAGAGGACAACGATACTTCTGATAGTAACAAGATGGTCTCTCCAACGATCGAAAACAGTATAAATGAAATGAAAAATAAACTTTTAGAAGAGACAAACAAACATAGTCAAATTATGTTACAAATTACGAAAGCCGTTCGCATAGCCAAGCCAGGAAGTATCGAGGAGGTGGAGGGACAGAGGATTCTGCTGATTTCCGAGTTAAAGCGTCAAGCAATTCTTGCGCAGATACCAATTATTACATTGGCACTCCAGAAACCGAGGAACAACTCATTGGCAGTGAAATTAAAAACGATTTGGTTAAGCCACAAGTTGACAATAACAAATTTGGCGAAACACCAACAGACGTTTACAAATTATTACGTCTGCGTCGCCACATCAGGGATGAAGGTATTGAGCACCAAGATTTCAAAAGATATAGCAATTATCCGTTTCAAGAATGAGATGATCTTCGACAAGCTTTTGCCAAATTTTATTATAACTTTAGCAATTTATAATTTTCGTGTCAGAAATCACCAATTGGCGGAAGAGAAACAGAAAGACTCGAAATGGTTTATGATTAAGAATATTTTTAAGCGGAAAACGAAAAGCAAAAATTCCACGCTCGATGTTATCTCTAAAAGCAAGTTCAAATTGGTCGGGAAATGTGTTCTCAACAAAGAAAACATGATTGCAAATAACGGTAACTTCAGATTAACCGATCTCACAATTGATACAATGTTAGATAGTTGTATCGCCATTGACTACAGCATTTTTTCTTGATTACATATTGTTTTTATGTTTATAATCATTAATTTTATTCCATAATATGTATTACATTTTAATATCAATGTTTCATATAATAATGAATGTAAACATTACTGTGTTTCATAACTTCGTATACAAATATTTTATATATGTATTTATGTAAATAATAACAATATTTATATCATTTTGAATTTTTTTTTATTCCTGCTGCGTATTTGAAAAGTATCCCTTATTACTTATTGATTCATGTATATTCCTAATTCAAGTATTTCAGACAGTAAACAAATACCAATTTATTCGTCATGAAATTAGAAAAGTTATCATACATAAAATTACAATAAACCATTTAATTATTATAATATTTTATTTAATATACAGTAGAACCTCGCATAACGAGCATTTCGCTTAACGAGCAAAATGAATTGTAATCGCTTAACGATGGACGGTTCACATAACGACTGACGATGAAAAGAGAAGTCCTGGATTTCGCGTCTACTACATCATTTTTAAAACTTTTGTACACATATTATGTGTATTTTTTAATATGTTTCACTATACGAGTATATTTTGGAACGAATTAAACTCGTATCTACTGTATATTTATATTTGGTATTTTAATACATAGTTTAATTGTTTTTTGTTTAAATAATAAACAATAAATAAATACAAATATTTTATTATGTATATATAAAATAGCTAAAATTGCATATGTACAAACATAAAAAAAATCTATTTAAATTTAGTTACTACCATTAGGGGAAATCGTTTTTCTGGGGTATACGCAAATACCAACTGCTATCTCATGAAACTGAACAGCTGCATTTCCACATTTTGCTGTCATTGTCTTTTGGAGTTTCTGTCTTCTTAATATACGAACAATTAAACTAACCTACTGTTAAGAGACCAGTTCCGACGATTCTTGTGATTTATAAAATATAAATTTCTAGGAATATGCAAATATTATATTCAAGCCTATGTTTATAGAATATGAAAGCGGAGTAAAATTCGGACGAATATTAGAAGGTAAGAATTCCAAGAAAGGGTATTAAATCGCAAGACATAATATTATAAGATAGTTTATATCTTTCACGTGACATAGAAGCACGTCAGTTTATTTAAATATTTCTTAATGTAACAATTAATTGTTTCTCAGATAATGACCGGAAAGTATTGACGATAAATATATTAAATTGATAAAAATAACTAAATGTTGCATATCATAGGAGTTAAAATGTATGTATATATGTAAGATTATTGCAATTTACAAATTTTCATTACATTCATATTTACTATAACCATAAGACTAATGACTGGAAAAGATGATGTTTCAGAGATGGGGAAAGTTAACCAATTGGTGGCGGGGATAAAACTTAATTGTGTGACCTGGTCTTACTAACTTCAGATATAATTTAGTAACAAAAGTTTTATAGAATTGAGATTATTTATTATTATAGTAAAGCGCAAGATTCTGTCGTCGATAGGTCGCTAAAATCTACTAACAAATTAATGTAATTAATACTGTAAAATTACGGCTGATATGTTATGGTCGTAGTTCTTTTTTTGGTAAGGGTAAATAAAAATTGTCAACGTATAACAATGTAAGTAATAATTCAACATCTTTCTGTTATAGAAATGCACTTCTTTTTAGTAATTTGTGCATGAAAGGAGTAAATTTAATGATTCCAAAAACTCTTAATAATAAGTAAAGGGTATTCAATTTATGGCACACCTTTTTGTAGGGTCCATCGCCTTACCTAACCTGAGGTAATAAAAATATAGGTGCAACTTGAATTTGCTTTCATTCTGTTGTAAGCACTGCCCGAGGATACATCGTTTCGTGAATTAGCAAAAAAAAAAATATGCTGAAAAATAATTGTTATTTGCAGATGAGCGATATTCAAGAAGACTCAGAGCAAAGCGGTTTCCAAATAGACACACTAAGATGCCACAAATCCTATGATGAAATGCACGAAGACGAACTTCACATGCCTTTGTGGTCACCATCTCCTGATTTTCCCGAGAATATTTCTAATATGAGAGATAAAATCTGCAATTACGAAGTTGTCAACGCCGAAGATAGCAATACAACAGAATCAAGTGATTTGAATGTTTACGATTCTGTGGAAGAACCTGCTTTTTTGGAAACCTTTGAAGATGATATTCAGACAGATTCTAGAGAAAGGCTCGACAAAACTCAATGTATGCAACGTGGGGGTCTTCGAAGAAGCAATTGCAGCGTCGTTGGCGTCGTCTACAAAACCAAGGACAAAAACGATGTATCCAAGCTGCCGATCTTCGGCGGTCAGGCTTTGTTAGCTCCGGTAAACAAAAGGAGTGAGGAGTCCAAGCTCGTGCAGAATCTGGTTTCCGATAGATTCCAAAAACCGCAGGTCCCTCGAGAAAACAGTGCGGAGAAGACCATGCAATCATATCAAGACGTTAGCGTTGGAACGTCAAATATTACACAACTGATGTCGTTTGTACCGGAGCAGTCGACGATTGCGGAGATCTATGTTAAAACCAGCAAACTGCTGGAGGAAGCCAACGTACAAAGTACAATCATGCTGCAGGCCACCAAAGCCCTTAGACTGGCCATATCCGGAAGCATCGAAGAAGTTGAGGGTCAGAGGATTCTGCTGATGGCCGAATTGAAGCGCCAAGCTATCCTCGCCGAGATGAGCAACTCTTCGTTCACTCTCTCTCAGGCGGATAACAGGACGGTCCTGGTGAAAATCAAGACAATCTCGCTACCTCAGAAGTTGTCCATGCCGATTGTAAACAAACAAAAAAACAATTACGTCAATTATTATGTGTGCATCCTCTCGTCCGGCATCTCCCTCTTCAGCACCAAAATTTGTGGGGACGATGAAACTATAATTTTCACTGATACCATAGAGTTCGACGACATTTTGTCGAACTTTTCGATAAACGTGGCCGTTTATAAACTTCGCTTAAAGGAGAAAGCGACAATGCAACGAGAATCGAAATGGACCAAGTTCAAGAAGCTGTTTAAAACTGCTACCGGAAGTCGAGATTCGACATTTGAGTTTTCGACGACCAAGTTTAATTTAGTGGGAAAATGCGTTCTGAACAAGAATAACATGGTTGCAAATTATGGAAACTTTAAGTTGACCAATTTAGCGGTCGACACTCGCATGGATGGAAGAATCATCTTTGATTACGACATGTATTATTAATGTAATACCATAATATCATTTATTGTTTTGTGTATATTCCTTGTATAATAAAAATGTTAATTTTATTAATATAAAACTGAAAATTAAAATTGTATATTAATATCAACCCCACTTTCAGGTTCTCGCTTTTAATTTAAAAATATACATATAAAATTGTTAATTCCGAACATAAATTTATGTCATATATTAAATTCTAAAACTAACAAGTTAGACCAACGTACGATATAGTATGGTTTAAAAAATTCAAAACGAACTAAATTTAACTTGAAGAAAGCAGAAATAATTTTTTTTTAAAATAGTAGGTATAATCATTTTTTAGAGATAAATTTATTTTTTCGCCATCAGACAAGTCTCCTTTTATCGAACCAAACTTTAAATTACATGTTAATAAATTGTCATCACTTTTTATTGAAAACAACTGATCTTTAGTTTTTGAAACCAATGATACGAATCCTTTATTTCTATTTTAATATTTTTTATTATCATCATATGATTCATGACATATCGAACGCATCCTTGGTTGTAAATAAACCGCAAACGTTTCCTCAGAATAAATGAGTAGTCAGTGATTTATTAACTGATTCCATTATATGCATGCAAGAATTTAATAATATTAAACATAATTTTAATGTAAACAAAAAATATGTAGAATTAATGTTTTTAGGTATATAAAAAAGTATAATAAATAAGAATAAAACACAGTTCTAATATCAAAACGTCAAAATGACATTTCAATAACTACTACTTCTCTGTCAAAACCGTTATACCCGAGTATAACGGTAAAATTTCTTTGAAATTTCTTGAATTTGAATGAGAAAATGTCTAGAAATTAAGGGAAAGCTATAAAATAATATTCTATAAAATAACATTTCATAATTTCGACTTTAAATAAAGGGATTAAATCGTATATTTTTTTTATTTTGGTTAAAATTATCAACTTATATTTTAAGATTATCAGCTAAGATTGTCATATTATAGTCAATAAAGATATACATCAATTTAATAGTTTAAATGAGAACGAAGTGAGACAAAAAGGTAAATATTCCCACAAAAAATATATACGAAAATAATGAATTTGTGGTCTTTAAAAAGAAGTAAAATGTAATTATGTAATTGCTTGTACCATGCAGTAATTCAAAATAAATATTGTTTTCATTTGTGTATCTCATTTAATATGCTCTCACTACAAACAGGTTGAAAATCACATTACAATAACAAAGGATTAAAAAATATAAAGCGTTTTTGATATATTGCAAAAAAAAAAACATTTTCCTATACACATGGAAAATGTTTTTACCGCATCTTCAATAAATTTCGTCGTATTGCTACATTTTTTACACATGATTCATTATTTCAAATGCCGCTGGCGACTTCCGCAAACAATAATAATAATTTATATTAATAATAACCATCTTAACGTTTGAAGTTTAACACGATGCTTTTTCTCAATCACGAAGATAACAACAAATTAATTTTATTTTACAGCAGATTTCTAGTTACTAGTTTTATTTATATCTTATTTCTTATTATCATTTATAAATAAAATTAATTAAGCAAATTTGGCTTTTATTTTTTAATGATTGTTCTTAATTCAGTTGAAAAATTCTTGAAACAAATTGATTTGAACTTGAGGAATTTTTCGAGTCGCTCATTGAGCTAACAAATACTTATAAAGAAACTAAAATTAGTAGAAAACTATAATTCTAAATTATATTGAATAAAAAATAACACAAAATTAAAGTTTATATTTGAAAAAAAAAGATGAAATTCCTATTTTTAATATAATTGATGATAGTCAGAAGAACACATTTATAGATATTAGAAAATATTGTTTAAAAATTGTATTTACATGTGTTTACTTTCTTAATTTTGTAATTAACGTTAAGATGAAACATAATTGTTGAAATATTTCGATATATTTCTATTTATTATTATTTTTTTGTATAAAAGAACAAACTGAAAACAAAAGATATAATAATACAAAATATACTATTTAGAAATTTTCAAAAAAGTCATAAAAATAAGGATGTTCCAGGAATTTTCAGTTTATGATAAAGCAAAAACAGTATGATTGGTTGACCACCCCGACCCTACTACTACGAATGCTACCAATACCTGTGAGTAGTATATAAGTTCAGTACATTTCAGTTTTCTTGACATTATAGTTTCTCAAATACCATTCAACAAAATGAATAGTTTAGTGAAATCGTTGAAAAGAGTGGTGAAAAAATCAGGAGACAAAGAAATCAAGGAATTCGAGATGCGCAATGTAGCAGCGGACAATCCCTCTAGCAGTTTCACTCTTCCAATAAATTTCTGCGAGAAAAATTTGTCGAGATGTGCAACCTGTAATCGTAAAATACATTGCCTTCAAACATCTCAAATATCTACTAAAACCGCCTATTATTGTTATAATTGTTAAAAAAAGTTAATTACTTATTAAAAATAAATAAAGATTATATTTCTTTAAATTATATTTATGTCGTTTATTGTAAAATATTGATGAAATAATTGAATTGTTTTTTAATGTTGATGATGACATTAGAGCAATTTATCCACTAATAGTGACGAGAAATTCTGCGAATCGCTCATTAAGAAGTGTATCGAAAACAGAAACAATGAAATTTTTACTTACAAAAACTTAAAATTAGTAGAAAACTGTAATTCTAAAGTATAAAAAATACATATTTAAAGATTATATTTGAAGAAAAAAAGGTTAAATTCCTATTTTTAATATAATTGATGATAGTCAGACGAACACATGATAGTTAACGAAATGGAATATATTGTTTAAAAATTGTATTTATTTCTGTTTAATTTCTTAATTTTGTAATTAACGTTAAGATGAAAAGTAATTGTTGAAATATTTCGATATACTTTGAAAAATAACTAACCAAAAATATTTAATATTTCAGCAATCAGTATCTATTTTATTCACATTATTGTTTTTGTACAAAAGAACAAACTTGAAACAAATATAGTATTTAGAAATTTTCAGAACAGTCAAAAAATAAGAATGTTCTTGGATTTTCTAGTTTATGAAGAAGCAAAAACAATATGATTGGTTTAACTAGCAGTGACGAGGAATTCTGCGAATATCTCACTGAGCAAGCTAAATAAGTCTATTCTAATATGATTCAGTTTGAACGCATTGGACGTTTAAATTAGATTATAATCAATCAACATTGATGTAATAATTAACAACTGCTGGACTTTATGCAATCTTATACTTGTATTATTTTCTTGAAATAATTAAATTTTATTGAGAATAAAGTTGAAAATGAAATTGATATGTTGGGAAAAACATAGATTTGACGTCGCTTATCCTACATAAAAATGTCACCACTTGCAATTTGCTTTAAAATTAAAAACAATACAGCGTTCTGAAAATTAACATATGGATCACACATTTCATAACCAGTCGTATCAACTACTTGGTTATTTTCCATTACTTTAATTTGGTAACGGAACAAAAGTTTTTTTTTACATAAATATAAAACTTTGGCAGAAAGACTAGCAAAGCTATAATAATTAAAAAAAAACAAATACATATACACATGTTACTGGCAAGTAAATGTATGGATTCATAAATGTATGAAGGCTCCTCCTCTTACAGGAGCTGTATATTTTGAATAAAAAAATAGTTAGTTCACATACTTTTTTATTTACATCTTTTAATGAGTCCTATACAATATATACATAAATAGTAAATGACTATGTTCACAACGAGGAACATAAATATATGATAAATTTTAAATTTCTGCTATCTACAATATTATGACAATACATAAAAAGAACATTATTAAGGGTAAACACTGTAGTCGAGAGAGATATGTCCGTCCAATGGGGATTTATTATCAGTGATCTTCAGCTTGAAAAATCCATTTTTCGCAATCATGTTAGCCTTATTTAATGTACATTTTCCGGCAACTGCAAACTTGGAAGACGAAAAAAATTCAAATTCTGAATAGGTGGAACTGAGACCAAACACCTTTCTGAGCTTCTTCGTCATGAGTGATAGAATTTGTTGGTACTTTCTTTTCCCTTTTAAACTGTAAATAGTAACTTCTATCTCGAAGTTAGAAAACAGTTCGTCGAAGATGAACTCGTCATTAAAAATAATTTTTTCAGCGCCTTGGACAATGTTGCTGCTCAATACCTTCGTACCAGCGGATATGACGCAAATAAATGAATATTTGCTTTTCCTCTTGACATCCATTTTTAGCGACAGCGAAACTGATTTGATTTTTATAGTAGTGAAATGTTCGACCACGTCTTCCTCCATAAAAACAATATTCTTCATTTCATCTATGTGCGCCTTCCTCTTGATCTCCGCTAGAAGAAGAACTTTCTGCACTTCAAGATATTCCATGTTTCCTATATTATTGCAGATTCGCTGCGCTTTAGTGATTTGGAACATAATTAGTCGTTGATTATTCGCCTCCTCCAGCAGATCACTCGCACTAACATAAGATTTGCTAAGCTCACTATTAGAATTTGTCTGTAATTGGTTATAAACAAGATCCTGGATATTCGTATTTTCAATCGAACTACAGTGAACTTCAGACGTTTCTCTAGAAATATGATGCTCATCTTCGAAATAATTTGACTTGCGTATATCCATCATCGACATCCGTCTCAATGTCCACGAATTATCTTTAGCGAGAGGTAAATCAATAAAAGAACGACTCTTCTGATCGTTCCTCATCCTCAAATTAAGATAATCAATAGACAATTTCTTTTTGGTACACGAAACCAATTCTGATGATTTAGTCGAGCATCCTTGCATCTCGTTGTCTAGTGCAGTTTTTTCTAAATGCTCTTGAAGTTTCTGTTCTTGTATATTGCGATCAAAGAAAACCATGATCGATGTCTTCTCCTGACACTTGAAAAACTTGTACTGAATTTATTCGCAAAAAAAAACTATTTCTTGCACTATTCTGGAGGGGTGGGATCAGCTAACTACCTGTAACACTGCGCTACTAAATTCCGAAAAGTGTAAATTATCCTGGTAAAATTTAAATACCATCGACCGAGTTGGACGTTCCAAATAAGTAATAAAATATTGGCCCGAAAAGAGGACCATAAGGATTTATTCATACCCGGTTTTGGTATACCAGATAAAAATATTAGTGATTTAAATAATTCTAGGAATTCAACAGTCCTTATTTCTTTTGAACTTTCAAATATAAATAATAAACAAAATTTACTGTATACCTGCATACTAAGGGTTTTTGAGTTATTAACTAACTAGTTTTGTTTTTGGAAATTTTCAGACGTCAATTCAAAAATTTTACAAAAAACAAATTCATAGTTTAAAAAAATATAATTAAATTAAATTGCCTGAAAGTTCTTTCTGTCCAAAATTCAACTGCTGTAAAGGGAAATATAAAAAAAATAATATTAATTATTAACAAATATTTACGCATTTACATAAACGAACTGTTATACAATGGAAGCTCGTCTAACGAGTACCTCGTATAAGGAGCATTTCCCTTAATGTTCAAAATATAATGTAAGAAAAATGAATCGGAAAATGGAACGCATTATCGTATATTACATTAGTTTATATGCAGAAAATTGTTTCATTATACGAGTAAAAATCAGGAAATTTTGGAATGGAATATGCTCGTTAAGCCAGGTTACACTGTATATATATTATGTGATTTATTTATTTATTATAAATAATAGACGGATTGTTTGAAACCATACACCAATAAATAATAAAAATAAACCGCAAAAAAGATATTTTGTAAAATAATTTATTTTTTTAAAATTGATTTTGCTAAATCTGAACTGATCGAATAGAGTGCTGTGCATTACCTGTTATTGTTTATGAAGAGTTATATTACAATATAGAACAAGGACATACACACAAACAACACTTTCATTTATATTTTTTTTAATATTTTGATATACCTGTTATTTAATAAAAAATATTACGATTATGTTAAAACAGAATGCATCATTTCGTATTCTGCTCGCATTCCCCAATTTATCATAATCACCGTTCGCGAAAATAATTGAAAATTTCTCTTCGGATGCTGATGTACGAGGATGGGCAAGTCCGGTTCCATCGCTTCTTTATTTCCTCTTAGCAGTTGCAGTTTGTCGCTGCATTTTCGATGCAATTTCGCAAACTGAAAATCATTAAAACCATATGGAAACCACAAGAATAACATGTCTGATACATAGGCCACGCCCAACGTAAAGAGGACAAGTGAAAAATTAAGATCAAAAGAGGCGGCAAAAGAAGAAATTAAAGGAGATATTTTTTTAATTACTGGATGAACTTTAAAATTGCATATTACCTCTCTTTAAATAATTGAATCGTTTTTGTAGACTTGATATTCTACCTTAAAAATATTGTTTATATGCAATAAACATAGTGTTTTTTATCAAATAATTAATTTCAACTTATTTTAATACTTTATACAAATATTTCAAAACGCAGAAAAAAATAATAAAAATGTAAGTAAGAAGTAACGTAGAAGTTTGTCAAATAGTAAGTAAAGATGAAAATGTGTAAAAAGTTATTACGTTATAATATCCCAGTTTATCTGGGCTGATACCATTTGTAGCGTTGTTTAACTTTTTCATGCGTTATACAGCCATTCGGCATTTTGCAAATATGTTATAGGTTGGAGAACATTTATCTATATAGCAATTATTCTTTAATTTATAAATTAATCATTTTAAAAAATCCGATTATATTAGCTTTTATAAACGTGTTATTAATCTTTGCATTGCCATTACTATAAGTTTGTGAACAAAAAAGATATACATATAATAATATAAATTAAAAACAAAATACTTTAATACCAAATTTAAAGATTGATAAGTTTAGACGTGAATACAAATTAAGTATATTGATATATTTTTTTATATTGGTATATGATATTCAACATAAGATACAGCACATTTTTTATTATCAATCGCAAGTTTTTTTTATTAACTATATAATACACAATGAATACACCTGCTAATACCGCAAATATTCATCAACTTCATAACTATTTGTTAAATTTCTCAGTATGTAAAAATTGGAAAATCTTGTTTCACCAAACCAATGCAAATCTTCAGAAATCTTTGGAAAATTATTGGAGCTTAGTTGGGAAGTGATGTTGCATCCCCCATATAGCACTGACCTTTGACAATTAAATTACAATGTATTGAGAAGTTTCCAATACTCTTTAAATCAGGAGTTCCAAAGTGTTTGTCGCCGCGTCACGAAAATTGAAGAAAAGCTACTATTAACATAAAGTTCTCCCTGAGATAGACCAATGTTTAGACTTGGGGCGCCCTGCTTTAAATAGTAAAAATTTCACTAATTATGATGACCTGACATTGAACTTGCTGGTAAGGACCAGAAGTTCTATGAGTGCGGAATCAAGACAAAAAGTTAACAAAAAGATGGTAAAAGGTTATCGGACAAATAGAAAATATTTAATTGATTTTATTTCAAACTAAAAACTCAAAATTACTTTTTGACGTTCCAATGATATAAAAGACAAATATGCACTGTCCGTTTTGGAAAATCTCAGTTAGATTGCTATTAATAACAAAAGCAATAATTGAATCGTTAAAATAATCTAATTATAGACGCATAAAATAAATGAGATGATCAGATTAATAGGCCGCTGACCTTTCGGCTTTTGCTCTTATTCTACAGTGTACAAATACAATCGATGCACGATTTCATCAAAAACAGTAAGGTTCTTGGAAAAGATTATTTCCTTGTAAAATCATTGTATAAATCAAATAAAATTTTAAAAAAAAAATGAGAGATTTCGTTATACTTAATTTGACTACACAAATATTTAGGTACTCGACTCTCTGCGTGTTTTGTAATGGTTAACCTATTACACTAATTTGAACAGATTCATTGCGGTGCGTGCGTTGTCGTGCGGATCATCGAGATTAGATTTAGATAGATGCGCACCATCGGATAAACGATTTTCAGTTTATGGTTACCGTGTCGTTTTTTGTCTCCTTCCCGGTTTCGAGTGAAAAGTACACTCGAGGACGCAAAAAAAGGGCTAAAATAGGTTGTCATTAATCAGTCGGTGTTAGTTTCTGGTGTGCTTATTTATCTTTCTTTTGTCGGTGTGGTGAAGGGGGGCAGATGGCCCCATAAATACATTCGTTCCTCACGCTTTCCCTACAACTCACCCTCGACCATATTTTTTTGTCTTTTCTCTAAGCTCTTTCTTTCTACCGCTTTCGGTGTCTCCTGCATCTCGCTTCCTCGTTAATTCGGAAAGGCACTTCATGTGAAGTGCGACAAATCGTTCGGCTTTGCACCCCCGCACAAACAACATAACTTACGAAAACACAAAACATGTGTGTATTCCTTATATGATATTGAAACTAAATAACTTTAATGGTTTTTTTATGCGTTGGAAGAAAAAACATGAAATAAATTTAAGTTGATAAGGGAAAAAGAAATCGCCCAACGTGGGGCTCGAACCCACGACCCTGAGATTAAGAGTCTCATGCTCTACCGACTGAGCTAGCCGGGCTTGTACTATAATTATAGTCGCATTTTTTGCACAATTTTGTATATTTTTTCTCTAAATTTATATTTGTTACACAACTACTTCGAGTTAATTCAAAAACTTTGTTGAGCAATTTTATATATCAGACACACACAGTAGAAGCTGTCATCTATATCTATGTAGTACACAATAATAAAAATAATATACATATTTCTCTATACTTATATTTTTTATATACTGAATTAAATTATTATGGAAATAATGAATTAATAATTTCTCTGTAACTACTTAATTCAAAGAATATACACAACATTGTTCGTACAAAAATTAGTAGTATTTTGATTTTTAACATTTTTTTTTAGAAATGAACTGTTTTTAGATATACTGTGGTAACTTTACTGAAAAAGGCGATTTCCTCTAAAACTCGCATCGTACATTCTTGAAGGCAAAACGAGGACACGTCCTGCTTGCTTTACCGCAAGGTAACCTCAGGTTAAGTTAGGTCAAGTTATCGCAGATTAGATTATATAACTTTATCAGTTTGGTAACAAGCCACCTCCAGTTAGGAAAGGTCAATATACAAGAACTGTTAGCAAGTGTCCACTGAAACAAATTGTAAGTGATAAGTTTCCCGTTAAATTAGCAAAGTTATATATGCCACTTTTAATAAGAGAGCAGAGAAAGAATTAATAAGCAATAATCCGGTTTGAAATTTTGATTGTTTTTTTCCCTTTATTATATTTAGTCTAGTTTTATGAAAATTATTTGTAGGAGTTTTTAAAGTTTAAATTAGTATGCAATTTTTTTTAGTGGCGCTATCCCCCGAATCAAACAAAAAATATAAAAGACAAATATAACATTTTTTCAATCTCATAATTTGATAAGTTAATTACTTTATATTCATTAGATAGAGCAAAACTAAAATAATAATCATGAAGATATGTTACATATATTAAATTATTGGATCTGCCATAAATTATTTATGAATATTTGACTACCATCGTATTTATTATCGTAATAAATATGCGTATTACTAAGGCAAATATAAGTCGTAGTCAATAGATAGTTGAGATATTAATAGCGGTTTTAAAGTCAGATGAAAGGTACTTGGTTTATATATTTAGCGGAAGATCAAGACCGTCGTTAACTGGAAACTTTCCTCGAGGAAACGAAGGGTGTCGATTTGGAATCGAGATAGTCCATTAATTCTTCATCATTAATGGTATTTAATTTATGTTCCTAGCTCGCAGTTCCACCAAGTTTAATTTCTTTTTACATGAGTTTCCTACGCAGAAGGCGCAGTCTGGCGCCTCGGAAGTGGCGATAAATGTAGTCCGTTGCTCTTAAGATACATCGCGTGTGTGCATGTTTGTGGCAGAGGTTGATCGAGAGAGAAATATAGATATGCAAAGAGAGAGAGAGCGAGAAAGAGAAAAGTGCTCTTAGTCCGAACACAACGGGACTCATTCAAATTGCGAAAAGGACGAAGAGATCGGTCGCGTCGCGATTACGTAAGATCGCCAGGTTGCAGTTACGCGACCATCTCGTGACCTCTCACTCTTTCTCTCGCCAATTCTGCATTTCATCCACCTATTTCCCTCTCACTTGGTAATGTGATTTATTTATATCTATTTTTCTCGTTCTTCGGGCACTGTGCAATTGTGTGAGCGTACGGCACCGTTAGATCCAGTCATATAAACAGCATCAATTGCTTCGAATTTACAGCGACGAGAAGTGCTGCGGTCCATTCACTTCCCAGTGGCCAGGAGGAATCAATGGGCTCCTGTCTCTGTCTGCCTTCTGAAAAACTAAATTTAAAACATCGCCGTGGCTTCAATGAAATCGAGAGTCTCGAGTCTTAAGAGGTGCCAGATTCTCGGTTTCCTCTCTCGTTCGATTTTTTTTTATTTCAACTGCTTCTGCCTATTTTCCTTTCCCATCGCCTAACGACTCCGAGGCGACTAGAAACTTGAGAAGCCTTAATGAGATGTTGAATCATTTTTCGATTTCTTTAATTCCCATTCACTAGAATGTACACATAGAAATTATACAAGATGAAATAACTGAAAAAGAACGCAAAGAAATCTGAAGTTTTTGTAATTTAAAACTCTACTATAGTGAATACGCACTATGCGAGGTATTATCATTTTATATGATCTATATTATAATTAGTAACATTTTTCTGTCCAAGTCCAATGAACGAAAAATATTTCATTTCAGTTTTATGAAGTTTCTTGAAATGCAGTTTTAAAAATTGAATACACTTCATTTAATTCCAATCATAGATCAATATTTAAAACCGATTTTAAAAAATAAGACTTTTTTACTTTTTCATTTAATGTATGAATTCATGATTACTAGATAGTTTTTTTTCATGTAAATACATCTCTTAGTATCCAAATAAAAGAAATTTAGAAAGTATCAAGCAATGTGATAATTGATCTTAAAATTTTATCATATTTGAAACTGTTCGATTGATTATTGATAAACAATGAGCAATTTATGGTTTTCATGGAAATAAAAAATCATAGAAAGAAAAAAGTACACACAATAGTACGTTGGTTATGACATTTTTATCCGAAGAAATCTTAAGTTTTTTTTATTAATATTTTCCTTTAATATCTCGCACTATATGATTGAATGCAGTTTCACCTAATATATTTACTAAAATAATATTTGTTAACTAAACTATATATTAACTAATTTGTTTACATTTGAAATTGTATTATGTTCATACAAAACAATAATAAGCACTTAGATCTTCATACTGCTAATGGGCTAATGACCTTCTACTATGTATATAGAGAATGTGTGAAGTCTATTTGCTCTAGTGAATAAGTGGTGAACTGGCGCCTCACGACCTTCAGCGCATACAAAAAAAGAAACATAAGCAATTCAAGATCTTTAATTGATGCGATACATGCAAATGTACCGAAGGAAATCACTAGACTAACTGGTATTTGATTTAATAACTAGACTACTAGTCGACATCCTATTTTCGTTAATAAAAAAAAATATTTTCATCTTTGAAAATCAACATTTTTTTTGTATGCCCTTAGTTATTTATATTACAGAAATGTATAACTGTTGCATTTTGTAATTTGATCTGCTTTTGTCTAATTATTTTGAATAATATAATATATTGGAACTTAATTTTAGTCGATAAGTTTTTTTTATTAAATTTTACTTATTGTCTTGTATATTTTTATTTTTTTTTTAGAAATAGTGATTATTTATATTATGTACGAGAATACGCAAACTCTTAAAAAATAAAAATATTTCTCAGAACTCATGGTTAAATTCTTAAGGGTCTTAAGATTTCTAAATTTACGATCTGCAGGAATATTACGCTCTCGTGCGGCGCTAACATAATTCTGTTCATATTTCGTTCAGTTAAATGTAATTTAGTTCAATTTTATGGTCGATTTCGCACAGATTTTCAAGTAAAAATATTTATATATTTATACCTTTTTTAATTAATTTGCATTAAATCGCCGAACATTGAAAAAAAAATATGAAATATATACAATATTTGATATTCAGGTTAGCATTTTGCAGTGGATAATAGTGAAATCTGCCTGAAGAATTTGTGAATGTCGTTTTCGGTATTCTTAACGATGACATTTGAGAAGATTTAAAATAGCAAAGAGTTGCACAATAATTGAATATCGATAAATAATATTTTCAATTTAAAAGTTACGCAACAGATGTGTAAGTTGCAATGATAAATGCATTTGCGCAACAGCCTTGGATCGTTTTAAAATACAAGAAGTTCTTGTTAAATGAAAGAAACTAGCTATATCATTTGTCTAGTTTTTATTGCAATTCAATATTACAATTTAATTACTCAATTAGATTGTTACTCAAACATGTTGCACATTACTTACTATATTTTAATAAAACTTTGTTCAATAACAATTTTTTAATTTTCTATGTATGCTCTACATACAATAGTTATTTTTTAAATAAAGATGCGAGAAAAAATATTTTTTAAAAAAATATAGCAAATATAAAGTTTACATATATAATAGAAAAGGAAAGTTTGCAATTGCCGAGATTAAATCATCTCGTTTTAGTTGGCGCCGTATTTTTTTGTTTTGTTCTCATTGCTCGACCCAGTTGGTAAGTTAAATGTCTAATTACATAAGCGCCGCGCTGCAATTAGCCGAAGAGAGTAGCCAAATCAATTAGGTTATGCAACCAAATGAACAATAATAAAAGAACTAAAAAATGCTTTCGGTGCAGTTGGTGTATTTAGTTTACGTAGCGTTATTTATAAACTGGACCACCCGGTACATTTTTTTAATTACCGCAACTAAAGCTTTAAAGATGTTAGGATTTGTATACAAACAATGAACAAAGGAATGTTCAAACTTTTTTTTTTATAAATTAACATTAATTGTTGTTTCTAGCAGAAAAATTAACAAATTCCAAAAAGGCCGCAATTATTAGAAAAAATATTATTATTAATAATGATTAGTGAATATTTTACTAATAAATAAATTGTGTTAGAAAGATTATGCAAACTAATTTAAAGTGACTAAATTTGTAGACAGTTTATAAATAATTATTTTTCGATAAACCTCTTCTATTTTGGAATTAGATTATGCGGATGCAACACTCAAAAAGTTATTCTAAGAATAATCCAAATTAATTCCTGCTAATCATAAAGTTTAATTTAAACTCTGATAGCTTGATAATATTATTTGATTCTAGATAATGTTACAAAGTGTAATAATGTTAATTGTTTAAGTTACCAGGAATAAGTGAATGACAGATAAGAGGAAATGACTCGAATAATTTAAATTGCATTAACGTCAGTTACTTCGGTATTTGTTGAAAGAATATATATATAAATATATCGACTACTAATACTACTCAGCTAAGATCAATGCAAAACACACTTAATTTGATTGAGTAATCAAGGAAGTGCTAAGAATAACGTTTCTATTTAAGTAATGTTTAAATTAGATTAGTAGTTGCTTAGAGCGTAGCCTTTTCCGAGTGTGCATTCTCGTAAGACGATATTGTTTAAATGGTAATATATGCAAATTGATATAAATACTCGACTTGGTATCATATTTATCTGAAGATTTGTTGTAAGTAAGTTTTTTTTATTCGTCGAAAATGGAAGAGTAATGATACAAATGATACAATTAAATTAATTTGATTACATCGCCATCTAGCGAGCAAAAAATAATTACTCGAAACAGAATCTCACCGGTAACAAAAAAAAATTCGTGCAAATTGGGTATAGTAAGAGGACCATAAACTTATTAAAATATGTCTTCTTTATAAATATAAAGTTAGTTTTCTAGGGCATTAAAAGAAGAAATGATAAATCATATAAAACAGTGAATGTGTATTCATGATTTCAGTTTTTTTTACGTTATATTTCAATATGATAAATATTCTCAAAAAATTGATGTTGTTTTCGTTGAGGTGATGAATTTCTATATTCTATCCGAATTTCTTTTATTTACAGATAAAATATAGTGCAGTGAATCTTGAGGTGTTTGAAAAACACTTTCAATGTGTGATCTTACGGAGATCCGTTTCCGTAAGTAGGTTAAAGAGTGCTAGGTAAAAGAGACCTAGTAGAACTAAACCGGATAGGTTTTATAGCCTCGGTTTCTTCGAATTTCAATAGAAGAATATGGTTTTTATTCGATTTGGATTGATTAAAACAACAAAGTTGGACGTCGCAGGTGCAAAGAGACCATTAATATTCCAAGTCGCCATAAATTTTCGCTTGGCCAGCTATAAATCTTCGGTCTGTAATTATCGCCGTAATCGATTTCTTAACGAAAACTCGAATTTCAGACGAATAAAAAGCAGTTTTTAATAATCGTATTAATAATTATCATGATGATGATTATGATGAAGCTGGAGACCGGCTTCGTTTTTGGTTTGGTGAGATTCAGGTCGTTGCAGGGACTGCCGATGAAAGTGAGTATTAGTATATTCATTTAAAAGTTTTCCTTCTCAACAGCTCTTCAACAATTTGTATTGTTTGTGTTTCTGTAATAAATGATCTCTCTTCAATTGGAGCGACATCATTGAGAAGTGTTAGAATATTTACTTTAATATTTCAAAAGCTAAAATAGTAATGTTAAAATTACTTGAATTATTTAATAATAATAATGCTATTTTATTAATCAATAATAAAACTTAAGCATTATACAAAACAGATTTTTTTCGAATATATAAGCAAATGCGATTACAGCTCCATCTAGTGTCAGAGAAAGGAAACATATTTACAATTTTCATCTTAGAAAACAAAAATAAAACTTACAATATACAATAATTTAGTAAATTTCTAGAACAAATATAAAGTTTCTATTATATGTAAAATAATCATGTGTTAGTAATAAATACAATGAATTATTAATTATTTAATCTGGATTATTGATGTGTGATGATTAAATTGTATGGCCAATTTGTTTTTTATTGAGATCGACTTTTCTACCAGTAAAATTATTAATATTTCACGCAATTACTTAAGTTCTTTAAAAATAGGTATCAAGTAATAAATAGATATAAACTTGTGGGCTTACAAATCGATGAAAGTACGGACAACAGCTACAAAGCTCAACTTTTTAGGAATGATGTTAAAAGTATAAGCCAATTTTTCTTTTGTTGTGAATTGAAGGAGAGAACAATAAGAGATGTATTTAACCTTGTAAACGTCAACTGAGAGGGATGCAATGAGAATCGTGTGTTAGTACTTGCTTTCTCGAAAGAAAAAGTACTAGCACGATTTATTTGTTTTCGAACTGAAATGAAAGATACAAAAACTTCTGAATTTAAATTTATAAAAAGAGATAAATGGTGGTAACATTTCTCAACGATCTATTTTAAAAGTTGAACGTTTTAAATTTGAACATATGTTGACAATTAAAGGAAAACTCAACAGTTTCCTAATAAATTTTAAATTTTGTCAGAAGTACGGAAGATAGTAACTTCTCTGTATCATTTTCTAAGTATTTGTCATCATTTGGTTATCAAATTAGTACGAGTGGGTCATCAATCCTTTTGTAAAATACGACAGTACTACGACAATGGTAGGTGATTGACGAAAGAAGGAAATTTAATTGATTTTAAAAACGATGTGCCGCGAAATTAATTCTTTAGGAATTACTTTAGGAAATAGCAATGCAGTGTTATAAAGAATATAAAGATTTTACAAATTCTTACAAGTATGTGGCGCCTAAATAACAATCTATGGCGCATGTACCAAGTATGCTTCACAGAATACAAAATGAGGTAATAGATTTATTTATTATCTTCATGCTTTTAGTGCTTTGCAAATACCAGCTTTATTAACAGAATCATTGTAACATTGAAACCAAATTCTTTTGTAATATTAGCAAATTGAGAAGTCGTATTCGATTTAAATTAATTAATTAGATTTCCAATTGTAGTCATTCACTATTAGTTAATACTTGGTTGAATAAGTTAAATCGATAATAATCCAACATATATTTGGTTTTATTATGCATAGTCTTCAACCTAATAGTAAAACTAGCAATATCTCGAATAGTGCAGCTTCGATCACTATAGTGAATAAATAGAAAATTTCATAATAAACTAAACTAAAATTCGGATTAAAAAGTAAAACTGAAAGCAATACTAATTAATACAATGTTATTAATATGCAGGGGCATATATATAAATTATTATTATTAATAGTATTAAACGATTTTTTTAAAATAATGTGAAATATCGTCATCCGAGGTGAGTGAATTATTTATAAAAAGGTACTTGAAATAATTAACACCTAAGAACGATTTAATATTTATGTTATCGATGAACTGGTTGGTACGGCTTTTACCAACCAGAGGTGCTTCCGCGATGCTCAACCCTCACGGCACAGGTGTCTTACGTAATTGCATCGGCGTATTTTTCGGTGAAATGCGCTGCGCGGAGAGATGATAAATTCCTTTTCTTTTTCTCCTTCTTTTTCCTTTTTCCCCTCTGGCACTCTGATCTCTTGCGTGTTAGGTATATCGTGCTGCCGCTGCTGTTGCTGCAGCCGCCGTCGCTGTTCTCTCTCAAGACGCGAAAGACTTTCAGCAATTAGCAAGTAGACTTAATTAATTTGTCTAGTGTCGTAATTCAATAAGAGCGGCAAGTTGCTGGCTTCATTAAACGGAATTTATGCGCCGAACGCGATAGAATAATAATAATGGTTGGGGAAAAAGAGAACAAAATGAAGAAATTTTCCGCGCCGCGTTTCAATTTCACCCGAGATCGGTTTCTAAACGCTCGGAGATCTCTTTCGGCTCTGGCGCCGCGGCGGCGGCACGACCGAACGCATTCTACACCTTGAATGTGTCTTTATCATTACTTCTTTACCACAACGTTTGATACTTTTTTTATTATTATTTGAAAGTGTCTCGATTATCACCATATTTAGTGTCCCATAAAAATAATATATATAGTAGACAGAGATTGATTGAAAACTCGAGGACTAAATACAACTGCTTAACCGTCGACGAATTGGGAATCGATAGAACAAGTATTATATAAATCTTAAAGCAGTTTTTAAGATTAATAGATTTTGCTCCGTATGTACAGCAGAGCCGTAACAAGTCTTCAAGAACTCGAACATTAATTCAATAAAGAAGATGAATAAAATATTATTATTTTATTACAAAAAAATAACATAGCTATTTTGTTATGGTTAGTGCTGTTAACCACTAGAATTTAAAGTATTTTTTAGGGTTTAAAAATAAAATGAGCATAATTGATCCAGTAAAATTGCAGCAAGACGAGTTTGAAAGATTTCTAGATGATATGTATTATATTCCTAGTGGTTAGTATAGGTAACCATATCCTGCAGGATAAATGTTATTTTTTTTGTTTAAAATTTGAATAATCTTCCTTTATTAGTAATAATAAACATAACAACAAAACGGTGTTTACAAATAAAAAAAAATATTCTGTCCTCAAAGAGTTAATATAGAAATGTATCATATACTATTTTGAACTTTTACCTATATACGTTGGAAAATGTATACCTTTACCGGCAATAATAATGTAGATATATAAGTATGTACATTTACAGATTTTTCACTTTTAGCGTAACAGATATATTATCTATATTTGATAAGATTAATTTATACTATGCACGAAAATACTTACCCTAATACATTTTGTCATGAAATATAACCTTATTAGCTTTGCATTTGTATTGCGAAATACATTACAATTTACAATTTAAAATATTCTTTATTGATTTTATATGAATATATATTTTAAATGTTGTGGAGACCGGTATGGGCTTTGGCCTCTTTCAGCCTTCAGATATACAGTTTTTACATAAATTACAACAATGATAGGTGATGCGCATGGAGAATGGTAGTATAACATATATACAAGAAATGAATGACTGTGGGTGACAAGAAAGTGACAGATGGAAAACATAAGATACAAAATGTGTTGCAAATGAAATAAAAATACTTTAAGCTGACAAAATACATATTGATTCAATCACTAAATATTAAACAATGAATGTCTGCAAGATAATAAAAATTAAGCAACTTGTGTTGCAGATGTTAATTAAATAGATGAATTTCCCAACATTAGACTAATTGAGTTCCACTCTAGTCGAACGATTTATTGAAAACTACATATATTCAAGCAATAAACACAACTAAGAAAAAATCCTCCAAATATGTTGATACATTACTTGTATAGTAGATGTAAATAATTAAATTTCCCAAAATTGTTTCACAAAGTCTGAGTAAATAAGAAGTAACTTAAAAAAATATTTGCAAAGATTTTCTACGAAAATTGTACAATGTATGAGCAATTATTTCAAAACATTTGTATTCATGTAATAAAATAAAGCGTACTTAATATTTACCTGAATTAAAATAATCTTGAAAGAAAATATTTTTAAACTGGCATTGAATACTATATAGATAAATATATAATTTATAAGTAATATAAATTTCAAATCAAAAACTTAAATTATGTTATGAATCATCAGTTATCATTTCAATTAGTTCTAATTTTGCATCCAGACATAAATACATATCAGACGTTATAACAACTAATGGTTGTCATGTTAAACTGCAATTCCACAGTCCGCATTGACATGTTTCTTCAAATCATGTGATATTATTTAAAAACTCTCTCAAGAATAAATTATATAATTTAATGCATAAAAATATAAATTTATGCTTAGCTTATTTTGAATTATGTTCTTGGCTGGAAACATAACTTTGCCAGGTGCCTTATTTTAATAATTCGTTTTGACCTTAATTTGATAACTTTTACGGTTAATTTCGTTTTCAATAACAACGAGTCATTGCGTCAATCAAATAAATTGGTATCACTTAATTTGTGCATGCTTCATAATGCCCACTGAATACCTAATATTACATTCGTTTAATACCCATATGCAAAATATGAATCATATTACCTCTCATATTTCTAAATCAACAAACAACTCAACTACACTCTTATCTTCGCCTAGAAAATTAAGTGAGAATAATCACTATTTACTTTAAGATTGAATTGCTCACTCTACTGTTTTGATCTGCGTTCGTGGAAAAGCGATTAGTCGTGTTATTATTTGACGAACGTATACACCGTCCAATTTCCGACGTGCCACTTGTTCACATACAGTTTTGTTTTCTTAAGTTGGACATGTTTCGTAATATAATTAACCGCAACTTAATCTCTCTCACTCACTTACTCTCCGTGTCGCAACCAAACACAGCCTCTTTCCAGTTAATTTTAGTGATGAGCATTTTCCCTTTTAGAAAAGGACCTTGGCACACAAACAAATAAACACACAATTTATACTAAACAAAGTAGTATACAGCAATACCTCGCATAGTGCATAAAGTCAAGTCCCTTTTTAAAGTTCACGATCAACTTAGTATGAAACTATGTGAGGTCTTGTACTACTTTTAGCCATCTAATTAGTAGTTTTTGTAAGTTATCAAATATAATAATTGATTGCATACATGCAAACATATTTTTATTTATTTTCTATCTACCCCAGTCATTCCGACCTATTTAAAAATATTTACTTAACTTTGTATAAAGACAATTAAATTGATTAAATATTTATTTTTGATGTTTTGGAAAATCAAAAAAATTAACTACATTAAATTGCTTTCTTGTTTTCGCTATTTTTTTTCTCAGTTTCTAGTAATTTTATTAATGATGAAGTGATAAAATTAAGTGCAACTTATACACATGACGTATATACGTGAGAATGTCTTATACTTGGGGAAATACTATAATTGAATTTTTTAAGACTTATTTCAAATATTTAAGATTCATCTTTCTTGATTTCCATTATTACATAATATTTTATGATTTAGCCTTTTTTACATTTATTTAATTTTGTATATATTTTTATTCTCCAAATTAGCTTAATAAGATTACATTGTTAAAATGAATTGCATCATAGCATTGAATTTCTCTCTGCTTTACGGTTTTCCCGATAATATGCAAATTATGTTTGCCTAAATTTCTCATAATACATTCTGATATGTATGTAAGTAAGTAAAGTTTTTAATTTAATAATCACCAATCTTCATTACAATTTCTAATAATTAAAAAAATAAAATTTTCTTTTTTTATCGTTCAACTATTATTTCAACGCTTACAACATTTTTTTGTATTTACTCTAGATTTGTTGAGGATATTATATCGTAAAGATACTTACTTTTTAAATGTTATGCTAATATACAAATGATAAAATTTGGTTTAAATGGTATGTGAATATCTGCTCAGTATGTGTATGTGTGAATATCTGTTCAGAAGCCAATGCAATTTTTAACCGCCAGGCTGAGCTGAAAACAAATTATTCGTGTATAAGACAATCATCAAACCGATTTGGACGGTATTCAACTATGGGAATATGCGTACAACTCCAGAAATTTCAGTCAAAGACATTGAAGCAATTGACCAGTTCTCCCTGGTTCACCACCAGTCCACTGGTATCGGCTTTGTTAAAGAAGACATTGAAAAATCAAGCACCAAATATCGTCATCGACTGGAGGATCATCCGAATCAACTTATTATAGAGATGAGGAATACAGATGGTAATCTACGTAGACTGAAACAATTCCAACCGCAGGATCTTCCTACTCGTTTCTGATGTATTGTGATGTACTTTGATTATTATGTTTTTATATTTTATCAGTGTAGTTTGGTCATTGGCTCAATCTGCAATATTGTTTATTTCCTTTATTTTTAGTCAGAATTAAAACTTATTGCTATTTTCTTTGTATTTTAATAGTGGATAATTAATTATTAAAAATAATAATAACTCTTCGCTACATCTGTAGATCTGAGGAATTAAAGTTAATGTATAACAATTTCCGGACTGCTCGTCATTTTTTATATTTTTCTAACATATAATTATATTATAAATATAAATTTGAGTTAGTAATTTGATATATTAAAAATTATAATTAAAAAATAACTAATAGAAAATCATATTACTATATTATATATTTTAAATTAATAATATAATTGAAGTAGCAAAAATTGTTGAATAAAAATGTAACAACGATTAAATATTAATAGAAAATAATAATTGTACGAAGTTTTGTTTTCATGTTATGTGCATTTCGTGGAGTCGGTTAATGGTCAAGTAGCGAATTAGATGTGTCGGAGTTCGTGAAATGTGTGTGTATAGGTCAAGAATTGGATTTGTAAACATCTCTAGTGTTGGCCCGAGGTTAAGAAACTCGGATAGCTGCTGCACATCCACGCACGGCCGACGATCAATAAAACACACATCCCATCGCATCTAAAAAGCAAAAGTTTATTTATATAAAATATAAATATGCCGACCAGTAACCGCACCGCACTCCTTACAATAATATTTCAATAAATCAATTACAGTTATTTCGAGAGTTTGCTGAGCATCAACATCAAATCAAACATCGATTTATATAACTTGAGAAGCAAAGCGATCCAGGCTGGAAATGCACTTTCCGAGCTGGTTATGCGATCCATAGTCTCAGTGCTTCAATGGCCGAGTTCAATTTCCTTTCGAGGCGTTGCATCTTCTGCACGCTCTCGGATGCTAAGAACTGGTGATCGGCATCGACGAATTCTATGAGGAGAGTCCTCGGCCTCGAGCACAGGTTCCTGCTCACCTGGGTCACCGCACCCTTGGCCCGCATAAGGTCTAGAACCTCGACGGGCGTCTCCTCCTCCGGGTAATTAAAATAAACCATATTTTGGCCCTCCAAAATGCACCACAATCTGTTCCAAATTATGTATCCGCCGTTGCGTTTACCCACATCCACGAATTCTCCGAACTTTTCGTTAATTTGAACGCTGCTCTCCACCGTCAATTCCGCTTTCCCATTTAAAATTCCATCCAATTTGTAGGTTTTATCGTGAATATTATTTACATTCAACACCAACTTTCCGAACAAACTGAAACTGGACTTGCAGCACTCGTTCAACGATTTCAACGCCTTTTCCTTTTTCTTCCTCGGCAGTGTGAAAGATTTACAACTCTGAAAATATATGCTATTATTAATTAAGTACCTTTCCTTATTTCGTTTCACTTTTATGTTTAAAGACCAAACAATGTAACTATCATAATTTAATTTGTTTTGTCCTGTCATAATAAACACTTGTGGCTTTAATTTAGTCAACTTTACGATCCATAAATAATAAAATCGGCTCGTCCCAGTCATAAAATTATAACGAAACCACCTAATTTAAATATATTGATTTGACTTTTATATCCATTTCCTAAGCACGCCTTCACATATTTTCTCTTTACACATCCATGCTATTAATACATATTAATTGCAGTAAGTAGTAACATGTTATTATTAGAATGTTTACACAGAATTGGCCATCGACCCTATCGATTGTGCGAATGTACGTGATACACAAATGGAACAAAAATTAAATGAATTAAAATGTTTTTGAGAAAGTTTCTAGAATCGAAATTGTCTGAAGTAGATTAAGTAAATTTTGTGGCATTTAATTGGTTGAAGGAATAACATCTAGTTTATTCGTTCAATAAATTAAGATATTAAAGATCACAATTCACTTTCTATAAGATCCATGAGATGACGATAAAACCTATATAGAGTAAGCATTCACTCTACGTATATTATTTTAATATACATGATTATCTACCGCCCTCTGATTTAAATAACGTACAACCTATGGGTCGCGTTAAATTTTTAATGGATCATAAAATGACAGCTGTCACATGGTGTCATAGCGAGGAACTGGTGAAAAACTGTTAGCAGTACAACTACAAACAAATATGTTGCTGTAGAGCAGAAGAGTTAACAAATTAATTTACCTTGTTGATATGGAACTTAGAATTGTGACTGTATATTTTCGATTTATTTCGAATTTTGATTTGGTAAACGGCAACGACGATTTCAAAGTCCGGACTCAGACCTTCAAACTGGAAATCCATTAGGAATACCAGTTCATTGTTAGAAGGCATCTGAGGATGAGTTCCAAAGACTTTAGAGCCCATATTAACAACGCACACAAACCAAATCTCATTATTCTTTTTCTTCTGCTTATCCAGATCGACGTTTATGATTACAGGTAATTGCAGTTTCTTAAAATAAATGGATCCCGGATTTTTCGTCTCGGGTTCATTCGTATTCTGCTTTTCGATTTTGGCTATTTCCTGTAAAATGGCTTCGCGCTTCACGCCTACGAAAGTATTATTATATTAAATTATTTACGATTAGGCAGCACTTAACTTACTGGCAAGGAGGAGAAATCTCTCCACTTCGACTTCTTCAAAACTGCCGTTAAACTCCTTCGTGTTTCTACAGAAAACGAGCGCTTTTGATGTTTGCTGAACGATTTGATTTTGTATATTCTTTTCTGATAGAAGAGAGCCTAATAAATCGGTGGTGGTCAGATGTCTGGTGGATTCGTAAATTACTTCGTTTTTGGATCTCTTGGTTAATGTGTTGCAAGTGGGATAGCAGTGGATGTCGCTGGTGTATTTCGAAAGAATATCGGATAAATCTCTTTCAGGAGTCTGGAAATTCCTTTTAACGAATGAACTTTAAATTTGTTTATCATTATTACCTCGTCTTCGTCATCAAGTAGTCGAATTACGTTCTGAAGATGGTTGAAATCGAATTCTTCGTTAAAGTTGCCCAGGTTGCTGATTTCGAAAGAATCCAGTGATAACTTCTCATCGATCCAAGACATTTTCACTTCATTTTCGACTTCGCATGGTTTTAGGGTATTCTTATCCTCAACGTAAAAACTTTCTTCGTTTGTAGATGCACTTTCAGATGCTGATATTGAACCGATGTTGAGATTGGAAACAAAACTCTCTTCATCAGATTCTTCCACTATATCTTCCATTCTGTAAGATTTTCGGTTCCTCCTTTTCAGCTTATACTCTTTGAAGAAGTCGCTGAAGCGATCAGCGATCAATTCCTCGATGATCTGTGGATCGGATTTTCGTTTTGAGAGCCGTTGAGAGCTCATGGGCAGTTTCTTCAGGTTGTCACTCGACATGTCGCGTCACGTAAACTGAATGGTGAAGTGCCGAAGAGTGTAGTCGTGTATTTTAACTATCGTTTGATCTAATCTGGATTTTTCACTAATTGAGAGATAAAATTCGCACTCGGCAAACAAGCAATTAGGTCAAAAGACCATGTGAAAAGTCAATGTTTTCGTTTTAGGGTAATTCTGGCCCTCGCGTATTTGAATAGGCAATCTATAATTAATCTCTTTTATATAAACGCATTGGTCATTAGCCCCGATGAGGTCTATTTTCGGCCAAACCGAAATTGAGTAAAAATTTGTGCATGTGGTTTTGGATGGCTGTGCACGATGTATGCGTGCGTATGCATGGGTGTGAGTGTATGTATACACGCACGGACTCTCCTCATCCAGCGCGTGTGGATGGATGGGTTGAGCCGATGCGAGATAGGGATATCACCGTTCGCCGATGTCGGTGCGAGATGGAGAGATGAATTGAAACAGTGGTGAATGGATGTAGAGTAAAGGCCGGATGTGTGTCTCTCCCATAAGGGACTTCCATATGTGTGTACATTTGTAACAATGTGTTGTATGCCCTCGTGGTCGTCGTCGCCACAGCAACCGCCACTCCCTAAATACTGTTACAAACTCACACACACACACAAGATCAAAGCTCCCAAAGAAATTTATTAACATATTGTTGCTGTTACACTACTCCAATCCTTATCCTCTCACGTTTTTTTTATTTTTTCTTTGTATTTCATTCCAAGCCACTCCATTACCACTAAACTGCACCTGATCCGTGTTGGGGCTGAAGAGATCGAGGAACAACTTCGGTAGCCATTTATATAACAATTACAACGCATTGTGTTTCTCGGAGACAAGACTTTAATGTTTTCCCGAGACTATTTTTACGCTCACGCAGAATCCGATTTATTGCGGTTTCTTGTTAAAAAATAAATTAATTTGCAACAAACGCCGCTTTATAATTTAGAACAATACTCAATCGTCTCTTTCCAAATAAACTAATTAAATATCAGTCATATATAAATTTGCATTACATTTGAATGACTATATTAATAATATATAATTAAGCTGAAAGATAGCGGCCAACGGCCTTTTATGGTGAGTGAATGAATATTGGCGAGTAGAATCTTAAATTAAACCAAATTAATTGTTAAATATAAACAAACATTCTGTAAGCAATGATATAGAAACTTAAGGAAATATTGTGAACATTAATATTGAATTTCAAAAAGTTAATAATCTGATTTTTTTTTTGTATTTCATAAAAATACTAAAATTTCAACTGAATGACTTTGTAAATGTAAATATATAAGCAATCATTACTATAATATTATACATCAGCACAAGTGCACTTCGTTATTTGACACTTTTATAATATAAAAATTTATAAATATATAAAAGTTGTCATAGACCCACATATAGTAAAACAAATTTCTGTGCAGGTGTTGAAAATATGTTTAATAATCAAATTGATTTTATTTGAATGGGGGATGATTAAGATTCCTTTCATTATTGCTTCCCTTATGGCAAGTATCGCCAGGAGCAGACCCTACTTTTTTTTTGGGGATGTTCGAGGGAAAACCGTTAATAGAAATTTATGGAGCGAGGATATTGCATGCACGGGGGCATTTCCTTCCCTTTTTGAAAGCAATACATATATCACCAGTATATGGAAAGGAGGAGGGTATATGTTTAATACCGAAAGTTTAGGGAGGCGCGCACCACAGAAATCATATGTTCCTCTAAGTCAGGGGGGCTTAAAGCGGAGTAATTTTATCCCAATACGTAGAAAACACTATATTTCTACCAAGAGTCATTAAACACAAGACTCTAATTCATTTAGAAGTCTAATATACTAGAGTGTTCTAAGTATAATTTGTTCAGTTTCTTAACTGTAATTTATCATTGTTAATACTAATTGAAAAGTTTGATAATTAAGTCTACTACAATTGCATTCAAATAATGTCTGCCTATATTCAAATATTTTATATATTGTTAACTTTAAAAGATAATAATACGTTTAATTATCAAAATTATGTATAAATAATGTTAAATAATTATAAAATTTAGTTTTCTTTTAACGATCCATATACTAACTAAACTTACTATTTCTCTGAACTAAAAGTATCTACTTATGATAAGTAGTTTTTTTTTCTAATAGATCATAATCGGTTCAGCGAATATACCGGACTGTTTGAAACCGGATGGACTATTAAAGTCCGCATGCGAAAAAAAGCTGAACTGATCAAAGCCGCACTATGCTTAGTATTACTTTAGATTTTTTAGAATCAATTATGTCATAAAAAAACCCTTCAAAGTAGAATCACAATATTTTTTTGTTATATAATCAAAGTATAATATGCGCAAAGTAACTGTAAATTTTCAAAATAAAAAGCCTACTAGTAAATCCTGAATCCCAAATTAGCGCCAATATAAAAATAATAAATAAAGAAAAAATTTTACATATTAGTTATGTAATTATATCATAAATCAGTCCTTGTCATTACGTTAATCAACTTTATAATTGATCTGGTTGATTTAAATTAGTACTACAGATATGCAATTTGCTTTAATTTGTCAATTTAAATATACATAATATCTGCATAATTAATATTTTGATAAACTGTTGAAAGCATATTTTAAAGTTCAAACTAATTGATTATAAAATGATTATCTTGGATGAATAATAGTATCCGATTTAAATTTTGCGCTATTTTATTTGTATAAAGTTGGCAGCTCTAAAAATGTGTTAATCTTGCAAGACAATATGGAACGCTACACGAAATAACAATGTTAAAACTCATTTTAAAATTCAGAAAAAAATTGTAAATCATAAGAATTTCAAATTCAGAAATTAATTAAAAAAAGGAATAAACTTAGTTATTCTGAAAAATGTAACACATAAACAGATTTACTCATTGCTCAAACTATTGAAAATTAATAAATTTAACGTCGTTTCTTAATAGCTGTTATTAAAATTGGGATATTACATTTAAATAAAATGAAATAAGAATAATGAAAAATGAATTAAGAATAGAACAATTAAATTATACACGTTTCTAGTTGGATATAAATAAATATTATAAGTCATTCTTTATTACTTTTTTGATTAAAATTTCTCATTTAATAATTCGTATTTTAATAAATACAACTATTTAATAAGATGTTTACACAACGAATTAAAATAGAAGGTTAAAATTGTGTCATGTACACCAAAAAATATAATACATATTTATGTTAATATCACTTTTGTCTAGATATTTTTTTATTAAAATTCTGTTGCGTAACTGAAAACTGCACGTCTCGCATTTCCTTAGTGCATAATAGCAAAGGTGGCCTTCGGGCCTCGTTTAAATAATTAAAGACTTAAGTCAGTTAGAGATACTTAGCGGCTTGCATACAAAGCGTCTTACAGTATTTGCACCAGTATTAATTGCAATGAGCTAATTAATGAAGCGCAATTAAGGGAGTTCTATTTGCCGAGAGCACAAACGTAATATTCGGTCAAATTCATTACTTGCGGAAAGGAAATGAAGCACTTTTTCTATTTACTTTACTCCAACATGAAAATATTTGCACAATGCCCAAGATATTTTCGCAATTATCAATGAACTTTGCAAAGAAAAATACTATTTAATCGTATCTTACTTGGAATCAATTTGTTAAACTTATCGCATCCGAACTTCGTGATAATTTACTCTCGTACATACCTGAAACAAAGAGAAAAGTACAAAGTTAATAATAAGAACTTAAATATTTAAATATAATATATTTTTTGAGTATAATTGATCAATTTTGCATCGACACTACGAACGGATGTAATTTGAGTGGGCTGTGTAATTCGTGCTTTTGCATATTTAGTCTAGACTCGGAACAGAAACTTGATTCTAAATTTACAGCTACCGTGGTTTCCAGGAAGAAACGCACCAAGGCCGAGGGAAATGCAAGTAATTGCACAAGACGAAAGTATTAACAAAATAAATAAATATGTATTCATGAAAAGAGGACGTTCCGGAAGATACCATTAACGTCCGCCCATGCAGTTTCATTTCTTTCTTTTTTTTTCAATCAATAATTATAATTCAATTTGGAAAGTGATTTATTTAAACCATTAACAAACAACAGATGTTTAAGTTTCACATGGTTCCCATAATTATACAAAATATGGATGTATTGGAATGCCATTTTTTATTTACAATTTATCGATAAGAAGACACTATGTAAATATAGTTAGAAGATATTATTGTTTTGCAAATGTTAATCTTAAGAGTGACTCATAATATTTCACATTATATACATATAATGTAGTTTTTAAATTTATCTGGTAAGAAGTATATTATTTCGGAATTTTCTACAAATTTGTTAATTTTACCATAGGGGTCAAAAGTTTGTTAAATATATATGGTAAAATGATGCTCTAAATTTGTAGAAAACAATCTGTTCCATACTTTCTATATTTGTTAAACAGAATAAGCTACTTCTTGTAATAATACACAAAACTAGATTAGAATATTACAATCTTTTCATTTGTCGTTGGTCATGTTAAAATAAAAGTAAGGTAAATGTTTTTTTTTAAACAAGGTTTCTTTTCATTAATAAAAAAAGAAGTTTAATTAACACTAATCAATAGTAATAATTCAAATAAATGACATGAACAATACATACAAAATTGATGAAAATAGAGCAATAGCATTAAAAAATTGATGAGCAATTTACATTGTAAGTTAGTTAAAAAAAACAATGAAAACGAAATAATAATTTCAATGATAAGTGAGTCTTTTGATAACATTAATCATATTGTAAACTGCTCTTTTAATAGTGTTATGCAAGTGCTCCACTTCACAAATAAGTTGTATACTGTTCTACTATATATTACATATTACAGTTTTACATTTTTAAAATGAGATTTTTCCACAATTACAGAATGGAATATTATAAACATCATGTGTTGATTTATTAATAAGATATACATTTAATGACATTAATTATGACACTAACTAAAATCATTACAAAAAATAAAGTAAGAGAAGCCGCTAAAATTTTAATTTCAATATTCAAACTGAATAGACTACAAATATCGTACATATTCAACATGTTCTTTACAGAACTGTAAACATCAAATTAACAATACTTGTTACCAACAGATCTTGAAGCAGGCTAGCTAACACGGTCTAGTGTACATATGTTCCATTTTTTTTTTGTAACAAGTACGCTGATGAGTGTTGACACGACGCTGTTGAAACAGTCGACCTCTATTTTCAAGATTGTCATAGTAGGGTTAGTGAAGAACTCTCATCGCGCACTGAACATACGGTTAATCAATAATTTACCGTACAATAACATTTTATTTGAAAGAACCAATGCAACTTTCATATAATTCTTATTGGACTTCCACAAAAATTATAGGTTTAGTGTTTTTTTTTAATATTTTATTTAATAAATAAATTTAATTTAGTAAATTTGTGTTATTTCCTTCGTTTTGTTTCCGTTCTTTAGGATTTGTCCCTAATAAGCAGCTGTCCCGAATAACCGGTGTCCCAATTAAGCGGAATCGACTGTAGATATATATGCGACACTTTTTAAGTAATAAAGTCTATCTCAAGAAGGAATATGTTGACCACCTCCACTGTATATTATTGTTAATATAAATATATTTAGATTATCATATATGTAATCATAAGTAAAGAAATAAATAATAAGACACATTTTTATTATCTACCATGCAAAATATGATATCTAAATAGCTTTTAATCAAGTATTTCTAAAATCTCAGAAGAAAAATAAATATAAACACACTATTATATTTATAAACAATCCATGTTATCTATATAGGAATAAGCTAATAAACACATATTTAACAAATTTATCAAAATATATCAAAATATTCCTTGCACTTTTACGAAGTCCTTTTATATCGAATTACTTTCCTGAGCGTAGTTTACGTCGCCCTTTGAAAGATATTGCATAGTGCCAACCATTCATTACAATTACGGCTGTTTAGATACGGTAGCTTCCGTTGAAGACCAACAATTTAGCACCAAGTCTTATAATATCTTCTTGTTAGACTGGTAATGGTAAACAACCGGAACAATGGTATATAATTATATTAAAAACTACATGACTAGATAATTGTAAACGTGCAAAATATTCCAATAACTTTTTCTTAATGTAGCGCCGGCATTGCTGTCATATACCAATGTCAATAGTGCTACCGAATGGGCAATCCTGACATTTGCGTAGGGCGGCAAATTAAAAAAAATAATAGAAAGTCATATCTTGCCCAGAGCAGCATACCTAACACAATGTCAGTTACGTATGAACATGACTTGTGTATAACGACTTCAATTGCTAACCTCTTATTTAATGCTTTTATTTTGGTAAACTGAATCCTCACTATAATTAGGTTTACCAACAATGTATTTAACCTGAAGACTATATATTTCATCGTCTCGACTTTTCTTCATGCAAAAATGATTCGAAATAATATTTCTTAGGATCATCGGCATTTATGAAATATGACATTAACGTCAGGAATACCAATCATTATTGTGTATTATGCAGTTCAGCTTATAGCATTCTGTAATATGTACATAGCAGTTGGTGCGCTTGTAAAAATTAAACTAAACAAAGCTACCGACAATTAATGATTTGTTTATTATATTTTTAACGTATTTAAGATTAGTTTCTTTTATTTATAATGGCTGTTTAAATTATGCCATCCTTTCGGTTTCGGCTTCTATTGATTTGATGATTTTGAGGGCTGTTTGGAGCTATTCAAGCGAAATATAAAAAAGGTTTTTCATGCGGTATGTACAATGGATTAAATCTGAATCAACCACTACACTCCAGAGTCAAATCGGTCGTCAGCTGAGTGTACAGCAATGGGTGAAAGTCGTATTTTGAGGCAAAAGATTAAACGTTTTACAAGAATGGTATCGAAATGTTAGAGAAGCGTTGAAATGAATGTATCACTCTTAAAAGTTGTTGTTTTAGTAGTCATCCTACGAACTTATTGAGTGAGGTATTACTATTAACATAAAGTTCGCTCTGCGTTAGACCAATGATTTGAATTGGGGCGTCGCAAAAAAGTTCTGATATATCAAGGGCGCCATAAACAAAAAAATGTTTGGGAACCCCTGCTTTAAACTATCGTGTTTACTTAAAAGGCAATAAATTAACGATGTACGTAATTAAATGAAAATCAGTAATAATTCTCCAAAGGTGATAAACGAATATTTTAATTAGTAATAACTATATTTTGACTTATGCGTTGTATGATTTGTATGGTATTTCGAGTATATTTATTTAGATTTAACTATCTGACCATTCTTTATAGCGTTGCTCTTTGTCTCTTCCATATAAATATGACCAGGTTGAAATATTTACGATCATTTTTATGTGGTGCTTGATCCACTGGCGTTTGCATTTTTCACGTGGGTGTAACGAAGGGGGGCATTTTTTTCTTCTGAATCTACACTTTCTTCTTCGCCTAACCAAAATAAACAAATATAACATAAATACTACGTACCTCCATCCATAGAAGCTAAGCCTATTTATTTATTTACTCGCTTCTTTCTCGCTTCACTGTTTTCTTTATGTCNNNGCTCCAGTCTCTCGCTTTGTTTTAATGAGATGGCGCGTGGGCTTTTCGTCCGTCCGCGTTCGACAAACCACACTTCTTCTTGTCCCAATTTCAACTTTCGTTCATTCACCACTTCCAAAAGATCAAATCTGATTGCATTTTCTACGAGACCGTTCCTTCCGAAACTCCCATCTATTTTTAATGCCAAACACGATGCACGTGCATAAGTTCAAAGTAAATTTTGTATACGCATCGCAACATTTGTTATTATTATTATGTATACAAGGTATATATGAGGTTGGATTTGCGAGATTCGAAAGCGCGACTACTTAATTTCCAAGTTGCATGAAAACAACGAAGTTTTATTCATTCTTTTGCAATCGCCAATGTTCGCAGACTGCTTAATACTAAACGAATAAATAAATGATAATGAAACGAGACGTAGAGTCGCGTATCTCTCATTATAATCTCATTAAAGTCGCCGCGCATAATAATTACCATTATTAATTAGACGCGAATAAATCACTTTGTCCGTATGAATATTCTTTTCTTGCAGCTGCAACTGGATGACGTAACCAAACTTTAGCTAAGCTAATCGTTACTTATTAGAGAGTGATACAATTTTATTATGTTTACTCCTAATTAAACACTCTAACACATTTAGATTTCGGAATTGCACTTTAGCCATTGGGCATATATGTATAATTTGCAATTTACTTCCATAAATTTACGAATATATAATTTATACACTACAGTTTACCAATAAATTATATATTTCGTTCATGCATTATTATTAAATTATACATTTATCATTATAATTAGGAATTTTAAACGTGTCTAGCTTTAATAGTTTTACTTATAAACATTAGAACCTGTTTTTGTTCGATTTTTTATGCGGTTTAAGAAATCCAACCAATTCCAACAGCGTTGGCACCATTGTAATGTTTTCTATCAGTGTGCATATGTGCAGCCTTCTCAAATGATTCTGTTAGTCGATTTTGAACCAATTCATCACAAGAAGATTCGCGTTTTGGATTAACACGAGTAGCAGTGAATTATGTAGTCGCATTTTGAAAATTTCTCCATATGCACAATGAGAAATTAAATGTTTCCATGTGTAATTTAATTATTTATTTTGTTTGGATGCACTTTTTCATGTATTTCGTAAATCTCGTAAATCACCGCATAAAAAAGTTTCTGTAATATATTACACAAAGTTATTTGTTATATGTAAGAATTTATAAAAATTTCTTTTGTGTGATTTTTTTATGCGATCCCTATCTACCGCATAAAACAGGTTTTACTGTATAAAATTTAATTCTACTTCTGATTATTCGATCTACATTATTATATAAATTTAAAATAACTTAGAAATTATTTTTTTAGTAAAGTGAAAACTCATCTTTTTAAAATTGTTTTTTCATAATAAAAGTTTGTGTTCATTATTTAATATTGGTCCGCTGTGTGTTTGATACTTCAAAGTATAGTTTAATTCTGTATGTTAAATATAATCGAAGTGTTATTCAAATAATGTGTTGTTAAACAACAATTTTACTTATATGAACACACGTTAAAGTTAAAGCCTTTCCAGTGTAATTTGTACGTCAATGTCAAATTAACTGAATGTTGAATATTGTAATGTATGCAACCTAGTATTAAGTGACTAACAGAAGAAATTAAATCTTACTGCAACTGTTTACATTTACAGTTAACTCAAGATTTAGTTCATTAAACTATTTGTTGTTTGTATTTTAATTTACATACAAATAAATCTTTGGGTTGTTTTTTCCAGGAATAAAATGAATTTCTTCAAAATTAAAATCTTATTACACTTTTCGAGTAATTAAGAAAAACGCAAATGAAAGTAAAAAAAATAGTTAAAACCTATATTTTCTATGAAATAAATCAAAATATAATGAACAATATAGGATTATTCAATATAATTATAATTTAATAGGAAAAAATCTTTCTGAAACACTTTTATAATAATAACAGAAATTATAAATAAATACGAATTTGAAGTAAGTATAGATTGTATTAAAAAAAATAGAACTATTTATATAAGAATATATTTTAAAATTAAGCTAATGAGAAAATTAAACCATGAATGCATCACGGCAAATGAAGATTCGTACCTAATATCACTTTGTCTATGATGCGGCGCATCATTTTACTCATCTGTTTGTCCATCGTTAGCTTGTAACACAACAAAACAGAAGATGGAAGATCTGTAGTGCGGACATCTCTGTGGATTTAAATTAAATGTTTTCCGAGCAGAGATTACTATGTGAAATCAACATCTTTTGAACATCACACATATTTACTTCTGAATGATCCAGTTTCATCGGTTCGAATATATCTATGGAACATTCAAAGAAACCTGCTTGCTTTCCGTTTACAAACATGTTTCGTTGCTGACAACGTAATCATCCTTGCAAATAAATGTCGTACATTATCAGTTAATTTATGGGCCAACGTCGCTTAACCTGCAGTTCACAAGAAATATATCATCTACATATGTTACATAATATATGTTTAAATAGCGTCATTTTCTTAAAGTGCGCTATGTTGCAAAATGTCTTTACCAACAATTGCCGCTTTTTAATGCTTATATAAACTTGAAATTACATAAAAAAACAGTTATAAACAATGTAGATTAATTTTAGAAATAAATTAATATTAAGGCATAATACATTTACAATTTCTTTTGTAACTACGATTTAATTACTAGTTACTTGCTTACATTTTTAAATGTAATTATTTCTCTTATAAATCTCAAAACTATGTGTTTTATTATTTAATAAATAATAATATATAAGAAGCTCAAAGGACTAAATGGTGGATGACTTTTTGATCCAATAAATATTGAAGAAAGCACTAAATGTATATGTATATTTTTACTTGTATGAATAAATATTGATATTATTATTATTAACACATAAGAGTACACTGATTCATGTCTGTTTATCTGTTTTATTCAGTCATCTATGTTTTGACAAGTGTATGTAAATAGCACTTAAGTATATAAATTAAAGTCTCTCTCTGCTTAAACTACAATTACTAATTGAAAGGCAGAACAATTTTATTGATCATACTAGATTTATTTAGAATTTATAATAAGCTGGTTCAGACTACATTGGCTTCACTTAGAAATCAACAATAACATATTTAAATATATTTATTATTATTAAATGAAAAATAATTTGAGCCCTATGGACCTTTGCGGTAATAATTTGATGATCGTTTAGAAAAAACAACAAGATTCTGAAAAAAAACTGACTATTGTAACATAATTCTCAAATAACTTATAAAACACTTAATCTCCATGACGACCATATTTTGTTTGCAACGACTTGTGATAATTAAGTAAATAGACAAGTATCTTGCAGTAAGAAGTCAATTTATATACAATTGAATTGTAGAATATACTTCATGCAATTGCGTAATTATAATACATGTAAATAAAATTTCTATAATAATGACTAAAAGTTAATCTACTTCACTTTATGTTAGTTATTTGCAAATTACATAATACAATCAATAATTATATAATACTCAATAATTGAGTGTGCTCGATTTAAGAAATGAAAATGCTATTTCTTTGTTGTAATTTCCGTTTACACTAATTAAGTTTGTTTTTGAGACCAGTTTCCCCGTTTTGTTCCAAATTCAAATAGCTTTCTTTTCCTTATTTTCTCCTCGGCCGGTGCAAGCATTTTCTTCCATCAACACAAAACAAAAAACAAATATACTGAAACATGCCTTATCCATTCCTGCACAGAAGCTGAATTGATGAACGGAACAAAACAAAAATATTAACATAATAATTTCGGATAAACGCCTACTCTCGAGAAATCGATGGTGACTTAATAAATGTTTGAATTTTTCTCTTAGGTAAATAGT
>NW_017097783.1:0-8169 GCF_001412225.1 Nicrophorus vespilloides
ATATGGAAAATGATCGCGGAATGTGAGAGCTGAAGAAACACAATATACGCACACACACAAGCAGATCGCAGATGACTTTGGCCTTGCATGCTTTTGTAGTCTCGCACAGAAAACAATGCGCGAAAGAAATCTTCCAGAGATGAAAATCAGGATCATACACGACGTTTGGTCCACTTTCGTAGAGACGCCTTAATCTTCGAGCCGTTTCGGTGTTAAACCGGGATTAGAATCACTTATTCACGGTTATGTAAATCGAGTCAAATGAGTCGGGAACAGAAACAATGGGGGACCACCGCTGATTTGAAAGGCAAATGGATCCATATTATATAGATGAGGTAATGGACTAAATACAAAACACGCTCATTGTTCGCCCTCATATGGTATGCAATGTTTCAATACGAATTTTCCTCTTCCTCCTTCCATCCACCGTGAACTCCCAGACCAAACCGTGGGCTCGCGGCTCGCATCTGCATTTTCCCCGCATCGTAAACATCTTTCTTCTCCAAACGGATGTGGAAATGATCCCACTAATATGTGTCTTGGGTTCCAAACGGTTTTTAATTGCGATTCCGAAGGACACAATCCCAAGAAGGCGAAGCACGGATTCATTTGCAAATGGACTCTCCGAGACGTCTGCTTCGCAATTAGCTGCTCACTTGCTGTTTCTGCTGTTGTTGTTGTTGACAGGGAGGACGAAAACTTCGCGATGCAATCGCCGTAGGTGCGTATTCATATGAAAATGCATCTCCGAACGAATTAAATAAACACGAGGTTGTGGCCGGACGTCTAGACATCCTCGACGCCCTCTTCTTCTGTTCTTTTCCTCATAAATCACAAGCCTACTACTATTTCGTTTACACTTCAACTCGCATCAATGGAACCAAACGGACATAAACTACTTTCCTATTTTATTTTATTTTCTCTATTCATTTCAATTCAAAGGGAAATTACGTCCAGACGTCGGCAGAATGCAAAATAAGTGGTTGCTAATCTTGGTAAAAAGAAAGTATTGAAAAGCAACACTTTATTTATATATTTATTTATTTTTGCAGCCAGGAAAGTGCAATCAACGTGCCATTCGGAAATCGAAATAGTCATTAAGTTATTACAAGGAGAAGGCAGACTTTCCAAGTTGGCTTTGAATCTAGAATAATTAACCGAATTCGATGAAAACGATATGCGATATTTCTGTTACGAAGTTGCACAATGCAGACGAGCTTATTATTCTTGAGCCGTTTGTGATGTGAAGCTGCCGAACGAAGGAATGTTTGAAGTTGAATTTGTAAGACGCGCGTGAATATATATGTATTATGTACGTATGCATGGATATATGTGTGTATATGTATGTCTAAGGCAGTTAGCTCAAGTGTAAGCCAATACCCGGACGGCCGTAATTAAGAAAACAAAAACGCCAACATTACAACATGTGTTTAACTCAGGCGAGAAGATGTGAAAAGAATGTACACTTCTCACTATACTAACTACTACACAAACCTATTCCCGGCGTCTTTTGCTCCAACATCATTTGAAACCGCACTAAAATCGATTTTACTACCGATTTATTTATGCAAATTGCATTTATGGAACGCATACTGATTTCTGTCAATACGTATAATTCGGATGACACTTGTATTTGTTTTACACAGTTGCTCTTCGTTTTGTTTGAATCTACTATTACCATGGATATAATCATTGCAAACAATCCAACATATATTATTAATACACAATTAGTCCTATCAATGTTACGAATATATTATACATTTTATAATTAAAACTAAAGTATGGCAATTAAGTTTTTTTTTAATAAATTCTATTTTTATAATATTCAATAGTATATTTCAAAATTAAAAATAAGTAATCTTGATAAGATAATAATTTTGACAAAATATACATGGCCACAACTTTTTACTTAACAATTTTCATTTCGTATTAATTTTTAAAACTAAAGCTATAATCTATTTTTAATTATGTCTAAATATTAAATATACTAACACAACAAACAATCGTTTATTCTATCATTAATATATTTGAGAATGTTCTACTTTGAGTGATAAATAAAACTACGCAATGTTAAATGTTAATTTCTATACATCTAAAATATTTGTGATTACAACACGTGTAAAAAATGTTCATCATATTTATTAATATTCAATGTTATTCAAAGCATGAATAGTGTGCAATATTAATGTGAATGGATAAGAAGAAAATATTAATTTAAAAATTATGTCGAGCGGAAAATGCAAGCAACGTATGCAGGACTTCCGTCATCGTGTCGTATATATTTTTGTTCTCTTCAATTTCATTAGTCTCTTGTTAACATCTGGTAAAAAGAATAGTTTTGCTCTTGACGTACGTAGTTATTTTAAAGGTAATTTATGTATGGAGACTTCACTGTAACATTTCTTAAATTTAATAACAAAAAAAAATCGAATTTTATATGTAACAAATTAAATTTTAACAAATGTTAAAGAATAGAATTTTTCAAATGCAAAATTATTATATTATTATTAACTTTTTTAAAAATATGCCTATAAGAACATTTTTTTTACTATTTAATTCTCTTATTTTCTTTTTTCTAATAAAGTATTGCGGGCTTTCAATTTGACCAACATAACTAAACTAGATAAACTGTATGAATAAATATAATACCAAAACTGCAGAGCACACAATTTTGCACCCCTAACTTAGTTGCTTCTTTTGCTACGCTTTAGGTATGGCGCTGAATTACACAGACATTTATTTTCAAAAGTATTTTAATTTATAGTTTTTATCTTAATTGATCATCGATCAGAAAATCCTTGTAACTGGTGTACTTTTTAATTTGAAAGATGTTTAATTTTATTACTCTACCAAATCTTTATTTTAAATTAAACGAACACTTTACTTTGATGTAATTGTTTAATTATTTACAGATTAAACTTTTACCTAACCCTTTCTTACCGGATAATGTTTAAAATAAAAATAAATATTATTTGGGTTTCTTTTAAAACACATTAAAATTAAGTTGCCTAAATTATTAAATTTCTGCAATATTTCCAATGGAAAAAATATGTGAAACTTGTTGGTAAAGTCATGCAATTTTAAGCTTAAATCGTATAATAAATAAATTATTGTGATTTAGATTAATTTTCATATATTTATATATATTTAGAAACAATTTTATTTTATAAACTTATTTATGGTATTCTGCTATACAATTTTTTCTTTTCAGATGTGACAAGTATTTCTTCAATATAGATTTTTACTCACTTGGTGTTTCCAAATGCAAAACAAATTATTTTTGTATACAATATAAAGATTACATTAAAGTACTAACAAGTATTTAGGTCTGTTTCACGTCTCTTTATATAATCACTTAAATGTGCTGGTATTTATAAGTATCTTCAGTCGACAAAGGGTTAAAAAAGTATAGTTTGAGTTGATATGTATTTAAATCTATTTTTAAATACTTTGACTTAACTACAGCATCAAAAAAAAATATATTCGCAATATATTGAATTAATAAAACTTATTTTCTGGATATACATTTTGCACAACATAAATTGCCTATCCAATTGACAGCTTCAAATTACGATTGATTGCATACGAATATAAGAAAAGAATAATATAATAAACGTAATTTGCAGATGAATAAGTATTTTATATCTTCTAGTGGCATTCTGCGAATGCTCCAGCAGCCGATAAATTAAAGTTAATTTTGACGTCGTTTTTCCGCCGTCCACTTCTATAGTGAAAAAGAGATTCCGATAGACGATTCCCACGATTAAGATATAATTAAATCGCTTGTGTTATCGTTAATGAAGGGCAATGAAGGATGTGCATACAGTATGTGTACGAGATCACGTCTGTGCACGTAGAGAGAGGAGCAGTGATGAACGCAGCCTGTTGCATCGCGCCAACAGTGATATTTGCTCTTTATTTACGTTCCTGTTTCGGAAAGGGAGGGAAGATAACGAAGGAGAGAAAGAGAGAGGCCATTTGTAACAAGTTGCTTTGGGTTTATTTATAGAAGCGAGTGCACTCTTCATATTGCAGAAGACGACGACGACGAACAAGAAGACCAAGAAGAGTCAACAGACGCAGCTCGCCTTCATCGTCGTCGTCCGTCTTCTGCAGTCTGCAGAGTTTTCTTCTCTTCCTCCTTCTTCTTCAGCTTCCTTGAACATGAACATTAAAAACGCACATTAAGTTCATTCCGATCCATTAAAATCACTTCCATCAAAAATTTTCGCCCGTCCGTTGTCGGTCTTGCATTAATTGATAGATGGGCATTAACAACTTTATGAGCTTTTAAGGTTTAGTGTCCTCGGCTTGGCCGCTCTTTGCACAGCTGATATAACAGCACAAGCGAATGAGGCGATTCGAGTAGTTGATAATGAATTAAATATTTGCTTATTTTTTCTGATGTTGGTAACTCTTGGATTAACTATTTGAAACCGGACTAATCGAGTATTTCAAAATTGTTTCAAATGCGATGCTAGCAAAGCTAAACACAGAAACTTAATTTCAGATTAGATAGATTGATATTACTTCTTAACACTAAACCTATCGACACTTCATATACCCATTCTTACCGTGAGGGGTCAAAAAACATATATCTTAATATAGAATGATATTTTAGCCAATTAAATATTTTATTTTATTTAGAAACGTTTTATGTACATGCATTTTCAGCCGATTTTTTACAATTACAAGATTTTACAGTAACGTTATATACAGGAAATTTTAAATAAATTAAATAATTAATATCCATCGAATTGTATCTAATTATTTATAATTGTAATGACATAATGCTCCATCTAATAAGCATAGTTCTGATATAGAAATTGACCCTGTAACCAGAAGTTTCGTTTTTCACCGAAATATTCCACGTATGCATTATGCATGATCGTTAAAACTTTCAATAATATCAGATTCTTCTGCTGCCGCATACGAAATCACTTCCGGTTGATCGCTGTACGGAACGAAATCCGAAAATGCAGTTTCAAGAGAAATACAGAAAAAAAATGTATCGATGTAATTAGGTGTGCACGAAAACGGATATCCGACTTGGATGGACAGCTATATTATAATGTCTTTCTCCGTTGCGCGCAATTTCTATTCAAGCGCATAAAACGCTCTCCTTTTTTTTCTGTTTTTATATTCTCTCCTTTTCATCATTGCTCTTAATTGGAAGCGATCTATTAATATCACCTACATGCATTTACAGTTAGTGGGATTGAATTTCTTAGGATTGTATGGGCGAAAGAAGATGAAGAATATTATGATATAGAATAACCACAACATTTAGTTTCTTTTTTACCAGGATTTGCATTAACGAGTTACACATATTTAAATGAAAATATCGTATCTTCTACAGATTTACTTACATATGCTTAATTATTCTTGTAAAGATAAATCTGTAAAATATACAAAACAAAATAATTTAAGATTTATTATTATACTGAAATTTTTTGTTTATTTTTGACATTAATTAATTTCACATTAATTTTACTTAAATTTATTCAAAACATTATAAATATTTTTAAATATACAAAAAATCATATTTTTAGATAATTTAATAGTGCTTCGATAACTTTTTTTTCTAATTTTAATAACATTTCAAGAACTAAAATTTGATCAACATTATTAAAATTGAGTATATTAACTATATTTAAAGAATATTTGAAGATTCGAAGTTCTAAACTTTGACAAAAGTTAAGTAAAGTGTTGCGTATTAGTAATTTGATGGATGATCTATGGGCGATCAAGAGTAAAACCTTTTAACAAAATGAAGATACTACTAAAGTATATTTGGTAATTGAGATGGTAACGGACATATTTAACTGAACATTAACTATTTAATCGAATATGTAATGCGTTACGTAATAATTAAGCGAAAAGATAATTTTAGAAGATGATTAAAGGAAATATGCCGTACGTTCCCAGATAAATATATGTGGATTTATCAGAGGAGCACGAATAAAATTAATTGAGATCAAAGGTTCCACAGATGAAAAAGGCATTTCGATTTAATCCAAACTTTAAAAAAACTAATCGGAATTAATTTTAGTGAGACGTTGAATTGGAATTCCCCATAAACGGAAAGTGATACTGCTCGAATAGATCCGAAAAACGTTTAGTGTGGAAAGCAAATGCAATTGAATATCTCGATGGTTCTCGGGAGTCCACGTCATCGAATGGAATGCATTGTGCGCCGCACTCTCGGAAACGGTCTCCATGCATTCTTCACTCACCTCCTCACCTTTGCAGATTTGACTCTGAAGCCTTTGTATGTTCCCTAATATAATTAAAAGCGCGGCGATGGATGCAGCCGAGAAGTGAGTACCAAGAGAAGAGCGTGCGGAGAGTACGACGATGGTGGTGATGGTAGTAGTAGTAGTCTGCAATTTCCTCGTTCTCGAAACAACGACAAAAAGAAGTGGAAATATGCCGCGAAACGGGTTATATTTATATGGTCTCTTCCTTATACCACATACATACAGAGCGTACAAGATCTATGCTTGTGTATGTGAGTGTGGATTTTATTGGCCGCCGGAGATAAAACAACAAGTGGCCGGACCGGACTGGGAGAGCACCAAATAAGGCGCTAAAAACCTTCTTCGTCCTCTTCTGCTCCGCAAGCAGAAGGAGTTATATAACCTTTGCGCGCACCGAGGAGGCGATTAAACCCTTTCTACTTACTCGAAGCGTCTGTGTACTCGCTTATGGCCTGTGTATGCGCGCCTATGTATACATACTACATACATATGTATATTGACGTGCATGTGTGAGTTGGAGTTTGGGTCAAGTTGAAGGTAAAATTGTACCACCTCGGGAATGTGAGTCGTGGGTGGCTGTGCCGCTGGTGCTTCTGCTGTTGCCGTCTCCTTTTGTCTCGACACCTCGCTTAACGTCAACACACCATCCCCCCGCGCACCGCCAGAAAAATGAATGGTAATTCCTTTTACGCATTGTTTACCTTTACAATGTTCATTATTATTCTTTTGTGCCACCTCCGAAGATTACTAGTTACTTGCTTACATTTTTAAATGTAATTATTTCTCTTATAAATCTCAAAACTATGTGTTTTTATAAGTTAATTCTTAAAATTTTAATAATATATAAGAAGCTCAAAGGACTAAATGGTGGATGACTTTTTGATCCAATAAATATTGAAGAAAGCACTAAATGTATATGTATATTTTTACTTGTATGAATAAATATTGATATTATTATTATTAACACATAAGAGTACACTGATTCATGTCTGTTTATCTGTTTTATTCAGTCATCTATGTTTTGACAAGTGTACGTAAATAGCACTTAAGTATATAAATTCAAGTCTCTCTCTGCTTAAACTACAATTACTAATTGAAAGGCAGAACAATTTTATTGATCATACTAGATTTATTTAGAATTTATAATAAGCTGGTTCAGACTACATTGGCTTCACTTAGAAATCAACAATAACATATTTAAATATATTTATTATTATTAAATGAAAAATAATTTGAGCCCTATGGACCTTTGCGGTAATAATTTGATGATCGTTTAGAAAAAACAACAAGATTCTGAAAAAAAACTGACTATTGTAACATAATTCTCAAATAACTTATAAAACACTTAATCTCCATGACGACCATATTTTGTTTGCAACGACTTGTGATAATTAAGAAAATAGACAAGTATCTTGCAGTAAGAAGTCACCTTATATACAATTGAATTGTAGAATATACTTCATGCAATTGCGTAATTATAATACATGTAAATAAAATTTCTATAATAATGACTAAAAGTTAATCTACTTCACTTTATCTTAGTTATTTGCAAATTACATAATACAATTACAATAATTGAGTGTGCTCGATTTAAGAAATGAAAATGCTATTTCTTTGTTGTAATTTCCGTTTACACTAATTAAGTTTGTTTTTGAGACCAGTTTCCCCGTTTTGTTCCAAATTCAAATAGCTTTCTTTTCCTTATTTTCTCCTCGGCCGGTGCAGCATTTTCTTCCATCAACACAAAACAAAAAACAAATATACTGAAACATGCCTTATCCATTCCTGCACAGAAGCTGAATTGATGAACGGTACAAAAATATTAACATAATAATTTCGGATAAACGCCTACTCTCGAGGAATCGATGGTGACTTAATAAATGTTTGAATTTTTCTCTAAGGTAAATAG
>NW_017097784.1:0-14920 GCF_001412225.1 Nicrophorus vespilloides
GATTATGGTTGTCGGAATTTTGATATAGTCTGGATTTCGAATGTCTGGATTTCGATTGCCACCGGTTGAGATCCACTATTGTGGACCCCCATTTTCATTTCGTGGACCCCCAATTTTTTTTTTCGCTGGGATAGACCCCTTGCAGGTTGTCATAGACCCCTGTGGGTCGATATAGACCACTTTGGGAATCACTGTTTTAACTCCACGAAACAAATTCAATCCACTCTACAAACATAACAACAAACATACTAAAACATTTTTGATGATGATGATGATGATGAACCGTTGATGAAATTATTCATTTATTCACGAGCCGAACGCAAATAAATAACCGCGAAAAAAAATCGATTCTAATCTGCTTCAGCTGAATTAATTGTGTATGGTCTACATAACATCGGAGTCTGCACGAAGGAGACTCCACCTCTCAAGGAACACGATGAAAGCTCAGGGTTTTTTTTTCTTTTTTGCAATTCAGCAAATTTCTCTTCTCCTTAAACAAGTTCATACAACTGTAATCTTTCTTAGGAAACTTAACTAAATCAAATGTAATTGTTAGAAGGATTATCAAATGAAATGCCAATGTTCAATCTTACAATATTTATAATAACAAATCATATAAATTTATGTACTTAAATTTAGAAGTTCTTTAATTGTTTAAACCAATTGAATTATATGTTAAATCTTAATAATTTTCGAAAGTTTTAACTAACTTTTCCATACTAATCCTAGAATAATTAAACTCTCTTTTCTCTCTTACATTACTAACTTATTCCAGTGCTAACGTATCCAAAGTTAAATTAATCATAACATTTACTAACTATAACTATATGCGAATTAACAGCACTCAATCTACAATCTATGTGTTGCGACTTCTAAAATCAATAAAATTCATCGATTTTGCTGATTACGCACCAATAAATCTTGATTTCAATAATTCCTCTTCAGCTTCCTGCAATGATTCAAAAATTATAAAAGTAGCAAAACAAACAGTTTTTAATTAATGTCAATAATAAGTAAAGTTTAATTTGAGGAATTGAATACGATTGTGGCGTAATACAAGTGACGAGGATAATCGAAGGAGACAGCCGACAATGTCGAGAGAGTTCGGCGACAAGGAAAGTGTTACGGTGGAGGAAGGTTAAGCTGTTCTCTTTGTGTAACTGATGAGTTTAGTTAATGCCTGAAGTTTGATTAAATTTCAAAACTTTACCCTCGGAGTTCAAGTCTGCTTCGCATGCAACACAAACACACTTTCATAAATACGTTTATACATACATACACACTCATACATTGATGACATTTCGCCTGTCTAGTGTGTGTATATATGTATACAAAAGAGGGCTGCTGCTGCTCTGTTTTGTTCTGCTGTTGCCGTTGCCGTTGCAATGTCGTGACCCAAATCTAATGCCACTCCATTTCCTCATAAACAACTGCAAAATGTACATTAAACAAAACTATTCGCAGTTCAAACAATTTATTCTGCTATTCAAATTTACACCTAATCATCGTTTAAACGTTCCATTATTTGCCCGGTTTCTAAAGCTCCTCGCATCCGCGCGAATTAGTCAACTACAAATTGGGTATTAAAAGTGTTTAGAAGCACAACCACACTCGGTACGTGTTTGAGCTTTTCCTCTTTGCTTATTCATTTTGTGAATATTTAAAGTTTATTAAAAAAACAAACTTGAAATTTTTGTTAATAAATAATTTGCAAATTCTTAAAAACTGTCTTTGAAAACTTTACTAATAATATTTATGATGATTAATCTTTAATGGATTGTGAGTAATTTCTGTATTTGGTAAAGTAAATATCGAATGGAAACCTAATGCCGGCCAGAATTTAATGTTGAGGAATGAGAGACTTGAAATATTAAACCGAACGAGCTAGAAGTGCATTTCCGATCAATAACTCGTCCGAAGATGGAGTGCAAACTTGAAACGACCCGACTTGCAATAACAACCACGGGGCTTCGATCCGAGAAGAGGAAGAACCGAAAAAAGAAAGAAAAGCAAAAGAATGTATGAACGTTTCTCGCACAGTGAGTGAGAAATAAAATGAATGGGAAAGCAAAGGACAAACAGGAGGAGGATGTGCGAGAAAACCCTTGCAATTTGCCTTCTCAAAATTTAAGTGTACGTTTACCATCGGATAAGTAAACATTTCGGTTTTTAAGACAGCAATTTCGAGAGAAATAAATTACACACGACCAGAGGGATATTTTATTATACAACTTCACGCAATTTGCATACGCGCCTCAAATCCTTATAACAAACCAACAAAAAAAAATAAATACTCTCATTCTCTCTCTCTTGCGTCTTTTTTTTTAAGTCTAGACGTGAAATCTCGCGATTCGAAGTAATACAAATATTTAGCGTTTCAGAAATTGTAAAAGAGATGGTGCAATAATAATGTCTTTCGAGGTCGACGGATGCGGAAGATCTTTCCAATCCAGCTCCAATTCTTGTCTAAGGTCATATTTTCTATCCGCACGAGGTCTTTGGCATTCTCATTTACTATAGCGATAGCGAAAGAAACATACAAATACTCTCAATCTATTTATATATTGTTTTTTTGTGTGTTTTACTTTTGCAAATTCACGTGCAATCTTTGGACCTTAAAGTTTCGATAATTAGATCCAATTAAATCATTTCTAATCTGCAATTATTTTCTCAATGTTCACGGCTATCTCGCACTCAATTATTGGTTTGAACTTTAATTATCTTTTCTACTAGTCGGATTTTTTTTTTAAATTCTAATGTTACTCTGATTAATATATATATGAAGTTCGTGTTTGAAATGAATAAAATGCGAAGTAAGAATTTAAAAACAATGCGAAAATGTTTACAGTTTTTTATATAAAATTGTATTAAGAAAAGTCGAATTATTACAATTGGAATAAAACGTAAATTAAAATACAATTTTTATTATTGATATTTGTAAGTGAAAATGGAATAGTAAAGGAAATTTAAATTGTAGAAAAGAATGAATGAATTTCAAAAAAATGTTTTTAGTTTATGTACTAAAAATTTAAATAATGAACTAGAAATTAAACAAAAATTAAACTTAGAAAAGACAGAAAGACTGAAGAAGTTTTAAAAGTTTCTTTTATGGTTTGAATCTGTTTTCGGAATTTATTTTGTTGAACGCAATGTTAAAAGTAACTTTAGATTTTTCCTATAAAATGGTATAATTATGAATCTATAGATAATTGAAGTAAATTTAAAGTTTTCAAAATAATTATCAAATTTACTTTAAATTAAAGAAATTGGCTTAATTAATAAAATTTGGAAATAAATTTACATAAAAGTTAAATAAATATAAATCTAAAATTCTAATTGTAAATATTGTGTGAATTCTGCTATAAAGTGTGCTTTGAAGCATTGTTGTGATCGAATAGAAATAAAAGAAGTGAGTATAAGCTGTTGGACTATCAATTTTGGATGAGAAACAAAGTCAAAACTAAAAAAAAGTGAGGTGTTAACTGGATGAAACAAATAAAATAAAAGTAGTGTGTAAGTGAAACGGACTTTGAAATTGGAATATTTGTTTTAATTTCGCAAACGATTCGTACGAGAGAAGTACGTGGAACTGGTGAGTTTCATGTGGAAGTTTATGTGTGTTGTACATGGATTGGTTTGGTAGTATGCTAGTATGTGTTTTATTTAAAAACAATGCGAAAATGTGTACAGTTTTTTATATAAAATTGTATTAAGAAAAGTAGAATTATTACAATTACAAAATGGAATAGTAAAGGAAATGTAAATTGTAGAAAAGAATGAATGAATTTCAAAATCTTTTTAGTTTATGTACTAAAAAATTAACTGGAAATTAAACTTGGACAAAAATTAAACTTAGAAAACTGAAGAAATTTTAAAAGTTTTTTATATGGTTTGAAACTGTTTTCGGTACTTATTTTGTTGAACACAATGTTAAAAGTAACTTTAGATTTTTCGTATAAAATGGTATAATTATAAATCTATAGATAATTGAAGTAAATTTAAAGTTTTTAAAAATAATTATCAAATTATAGAAATTGGCTTAATTTATATAATTTGGAAATAAATTAATATATTGTGTGGATTCTGCTATAAAGTGTGCTTTGAAGCATTGTTGTGATCGAATAGAAATAAAAGAAATGAGTATAAACTGTTGGACTATCGATTTTGGATGAGAAACAGAGTCAAAACTAAAAAAAGTGTGGTGTTAACTGGATGAAACAAATAAAATAAAAGTAGTGTGTAAGTGAAACGGACTTTGAAATTGGAATATTTGTTTTAATTTCGCAAACGATTCGTACGAGAAAAGTACGTGGAACTGGTGAGTCTCATGTGGAAGTTTATGTGTGTTGTACAATTGGTTTGTACATGGATTGGTTTGGTAGTATGCGAGTATGTGTTTGAGGCGAGCGTACACAACTCGGAACCACGAGAATGAATGAACTGGTGGCTTCCAATGGTCTTATTGCAATCAGAAATAAAACGAAGACGCCGATAATGAGAACATTCCGACACGGAGTGGCTCCGTTTTCTGTGCACTTCTACTCCTCCTGTATAGATGTGTGCGTGTTTGTATCTGAGGGTGTGTGTGTATCATGTGTGTGAGTGCGCGCACTATGTTAGGTGGTGCGGGGGAGGAAGGTGGGCGTCGCGACGCCGATCCAAGTTTCCCAGGCCGGTGCTGCCTGCAGCCGCCTCCGAACGAAGTGCACTTTTTTACCTATACCCCCGCCGCCGCTTCCCCTCCCGCCGCTTCCTGCTGACGCCGCTCTCCGCTTCCGCCGCCGCCTCCGAAATGCACGCCATACATCCGCGTGCGCTTCTTCCCGAAGGCGGCTGCGACGTCGGATCCGTTGCCGCTGCCGCCTTCGACTACGACGACGACGACGACGTCGCTTTTATAACTATTGATTTTTCACGACCGGCTTTATAATGCACATAGCCTCCTCCTCCTTCTTCTCCACCTCCCGCATACACATGCCGCACTCACATAACCGTCGGAAAAAAAAATTCAGGGCTAACTCATGAAAAATTGCAAGACCAACCCAAGCATCCGGACCTTCCCACATCCAAAACTCCATCCCCTACACACACACACACACAAAACTTATCGATTCCCATCACCGAAAATGTTTACCTCATCCGCATTTCAAATTCAATTAGAAATAGTCCATCAATTGATCAACAACTAACTGAGCTCAAAAGTAAATACAAATTTCACTAATCTAATTTAACTCATCTCTGTTTATTGTTCTTAAATTAAATTTTCTTATTATTCTACAAGATTTTTCTTCTTCATTCCATTAAGTAAATTTGGATTATTCTCTTGTTGATACAAAAATATAAATGTTAGATCGAAGAATATTGCACTTCTCATGTCAACTTCAGTAACTTTATTTGCAGAATAACATTTGTTGATGCAAGGTTTTTGAATTGATTCCCTAAAGTATTTCAATCACAAAACTATAAAAATGGAAAGCTTAAACTTTGACTAATAAAGATTTTTTTTGAATTTGAATTCTGTATTTTCAAATTAATGGAATATACAGAATTTCCATTAATTTGAAAATAAGTTTGTGATTATTCTTGTACCTTTTTGTTTTATTGGTAAGTCAGTTAAATTTAACTAGATTTATTTCATTTCCAACTGGTTTACCAATTCTTTGTTACGTAAAATTACTCTATTTTTCATTCTTTAATGATGATGCCATGATTTGTATTGGTTTTAGTTATCTTTAATAAAATAGACTTTAAAGCCATACAATAAGTTTAATAGTTAAAGAAGTGTAAAATGTATATAATTGTTTGGTTTTAAGATAAATTATATCTATTATGACTTCATAGTTTACTAGAAGTATACATTTTGTATTGTTTTATTATAAACTTATTAGTCGGAAAATCCATAAAAATAATGTGATTTTCAGAAATGTTTTCGTAAGTACGTCAAGGTTTTAAATATATTTTTTTTACTAGCACTAAAACTGATTGGTTGTAATAGGAACCTTTTAAATAGTAAATTAGAATGATTAATCTTAGTTGTAAATAAATTTGTTTATTGTTTGAAAAAGGGAAAGATTGGGAAATTCGTTGCAGAAGCGATTTCGGATAATGGAGGGTAAATGCGCATTCGGTTACTAAGTGAAGTTTTAACGATTTAACAAGCATTAAAACGGTGAAAGGGGATGGAAGGAGTGAGACAGACAGAGACACAGACACAGTGTTAGAGAGGGTTTCCCTTTTGTACCTAATTAAATCCGAACAAGAAATAAACACGCAGACAAATTCGCATTTGGGGAAACTTCTTCCTGCTCGTCTACATTTCCATTGCTCTGTTGAATTTCCATCCATAACCAATTACTGGCCATTCATTAGCCGAACCATCCGCTGCTGCTGCCGCTTTCCATCTTTCGTCCATGCGCAATGCCTATCGATCCGCATTTTCCTGGAGAGCAATTTTTTAAAACTCCCTTTCTCGTTTTCTCTCTCTCTCTCACGTACATACACTTGCGCACATACATACACTTTTTTTGTTACTTTTCGTGTACTTCTCTCTCTCTGTGTGCGCGTTCAAAAGCTCGACCAGTGAGAGAGATACGGTCACCAATTACGACTTGAACTTTCTTCAGGCAAAAAAAAAATTCAAATAGAAACAAACAGTAGATTGATTTTCTCGACTTTAAACTTATTAATATATTTACAAACAAAAAATAACAAGCAAAATGTTATAAAAGAAGTTACAGAAGTTTCAAATTCTTTACTTTAAAAGTTTATCCAATTATTAATGAAATATTATTAATATAATATAAGTAAAAAAAAAGTTGTATTATTAATATAAAAGTCAATCTAATCAACAAAATACTAATTTATAGCATACTTTTAGAGTGTCATAAAAGAAGCGTTACGATTTTACATAACTTTCAAAGAAAATAATTCAAATTGATTTCTCTGTACTTTCAATGTTTAAGCAATATTTGTAATTCTTTGTGAAATATTGTTTGTTGTTGCTTATAGTACTAATAAATATAAAAAATGAGTCTAAAATAATTAAACTAAGTGAAAATTTTATATTATTTATTAATTCTTAAAAAAAATGATTTTCATTTTTAATGAATTACATCTGGAACTATAAATTTGATGATTATTTATTGTTTAAATTCTTGAAATATCTTTTGAGAACTGTAACAATCTCTATTATCTTATTTGTTAAATAATTAAGTGCAAATGATCAAAAAAGATATAAAATTTAGACAACTTAAAATATATTAAAGACAATCAAATTATGATGTGTTTCATTTGCTTTTCCTATGAGTTTCTTTCAATTTTTTTCGTATTAATATAAAATTTTCATTTACAAAATCTTTATTGTTTTGTTTATTCAATAAATTAAGTGCATTTTATCAAAAATTATATAAAATTTAGACAACTTAAAGTATATTAAAGACATTCAAATTGTGATGTGTTTCATTTACTTTTCCTATGAGTTTTTTTCGATTTTTTTCGTATTAATATGAAATATTCATATAAACAATCGTTATTATTTTGTTTATTGAATAATTTAAGTGCACATGATCAAAAAATATATAAAATTTAGACAACTTAAAATATAATAAAGACAATGAAATTGTGATGTGTTTCATTTGCTTTTTCTATGAGTTTCTTTCGATTTTTTTCGTATTAATATGAAATGTTCATATAAATAATCATTATTTTTTTGTTTATTGAATAATTTAAGTGCATATGATCAAAAAATATATAAAATTTAGACAACTTAAAGTATAATAAAGACAATGATATTGTGATGTGTTTCATTTACTTTTCTATGAGTTTCTTTCAATTTTTTTCGTATTAATATAAAATGTTCATATAAACAATCGTTGTTGTTTTGTTTATTAAATAATTTAAGTGCATATGATCAAAAAATATATAAAATTTAGACAACTTAAAGTATAATAAAAACAATCAAATTGTGTTGTGTTTCATTTGCTTTCCCTACGAGTTTCTCTCGATTTTATTTTTCCTATTGAACGTAAAATGTGCATATAAACAAAAAAATAAAAATAAAAAGACGTTAATCGAGAAATAATGCTCTTTTAATTCCTCGAAAAGTTTCGTGGCGCTCGTCTGCATCGACGACGCTCATAAAGGATAATGAGATAATCCGAAAATTACGCGGCTCGAACTCAATTACAGAGTCAATACTTTAATGCAGTCTCGGATTTGTATGTCTCAGGAAAAGGAAAAAAAATGGGGAAATCTGGATGTGCCGGGCTTCGGGGCATATGAACGTAAGAAAATGGAAGCTAATTGCGGAGAGTGGGTGGATTATTGCTCTAATTGAAATGAAAGTATCGGCCAATTAAAACTTTCGTTTTTCCCCATAAAACTGCATAACTCCAAAAGGTATTCCTCATTATTTTGACTACTTGTTTTAGTTTTAGTTTTTTTTTTTTGCAGCTTCTTGCGTTTCTCCAACGAACCATCTACGAAACAACCAATTACGTCGAGTTATAAGAGGGCGAACGATGAATGCAATCAAAAAAAAAAGTAAAAAAACACTACACATTATAAAAGAGATTGCATCGATTCGTATTATTCGGGGAAACTGCATTCGCAAGAACTGATAATAGTTTAATAATGCGGTTTTTCTTTGTTAACTGTGTGCGTCGAACGTAATGTTCCGCCAAATGGATTAACAAATTGCAAAATAAATAAGTAAACGCAAAAAACTGCCGTCTTCAGTTCCGTTGTGTGGACCCGCTTTGAAGAAGCCGCCTTTGGAAAGGCTCTCCACCTCAGCTTCTTGTACTTTTTTTTTGTGTTTTTCATACACACTTTCTCTGCTCTATTCACTGTAAAATATTGTTAAGTGTATTATGTTGGAAAAATAGAAATAAACTAAGATATGACAAAGAAATGTTGGAACCTTGGAATTCATTTTTTTCCCCCGCAGTTTACGATTATGTTTAGTGCAAGAAATAATAAATCAATTTGCTGTGAAAAGGAAAGAAAATGTTGTATTCAAATTAAAAAAAGAGTGAAATAAGCTGTATTATAAATGAACGTAATTGTATGAAATTTTCTTTGAACAATAAATAAATTAATTTTATGTGAATTCAACCGTAGTAATCTATCTAAAGTTCAGTTCTAATATCTAAGTTGATTGCAATAAGTATACATTACACCTTCCAGAAGATTATATTGTCTTTTTACTTATATTTTTTACTTTAATAGCTAAGAACAAACTACTTTGTTACAAGTTAAAATTAACAAATACAAACTTAGTATTAATAAGAAAATAAGTTACCATTTCCCGAATCCATTTCATGTATATTCTCCATACAATGTTATTACTCTATTCTATTGACATTGCGTATTGACAATCGCGTAACTGAAATGTACACATGAAATGTCAGTTTTGAGTTTTTGCAAATCAAATTTCTGTGTATTTAATAATTCCACATATTTGTTTTATGAACGCATTCATTAAAATGTACCAATCATAATGATTATGTACGATTTTTTTGTATTTAATTTATCAATTTACAGTTTGATTACGCAATACATTTGCTATTGATATTTGACATCTGTCATTTGATTTGACATATGTCAACAAATATTTTCAACCTAAAACTATCATAGTACTACGAAAGTCTACTATTTTCTTTTGTAATCAGTAAGATTAAAGCTTTATTAAGCGATTAAATTAAAAAAAAAACTAATTTATTTGTTTGGATTGAGTTAAACAAAAAAACAGTAGCAACACTCGTTAATCCCATAATAATGAGTTTAAAGTTCAACAGCCTGCTGAAAGCAGCCGTATTCCGTGTCAATAATTGCATTAATAGGAGATTTCCTGTGATTTATTTGCTCTCTCCGGTCATTTGAATAATTCTACACACATGAAAAATAAAGTTAAAATAAATTGTGCGCGCAGAATATGCAGAGGATATTTTTGAGAATTGAACGAATGTATTTGCGCGTTTTGCTAGAATGATGAAGGCGAAAAGTATGCGTACACTTTCTAACTGAAAACAGATTACACCTATAGAATTAGGTACATGGGAGCACTTCATAAAATTGCTTTTACCGACCCAATTTTTTTGTTTTTATAAAAATTCTACATTTATTCAAGTTTCAAACATAATTATTAATATAAAGTGTGATTGAGTGTCTTTTGGTATTGCTCAAGAGAAAGATATAAAATGAATTTGTATAGTTTTGTTGTATCAATTTAATCTGTTTTATTTTACAAAATTTACATTGAAAATTGTTGAATAACATTGTTATTTTTGATTTTTCAAAAACTGCATAAATATGAAGTTACGTTTATAAAAAGAAAAAAGGAATTTGATTGAAAGAAAAACCCAAATCTTAAAAATTATGAAAATTGTGAAATTACAGATTCTTGGAAATTACAGTATAATATTTAACATACTTCGATCCTAAATGAGCCAATAAAAATTGTTAAATTTCAAATTTATGTTTTAATTCTTGACAAATTGGAACCGAATTCTGAATAGATTTCTACCTCCTTTTTTTTTGAAAATTGTTACGTTTTCATTCTTGAAGATTGAAGAGGATAAAAGTTATTTGAAATATTATATTAAAACTTTTATTTGCAAAATGTTTTTTGCTATAAAATAATTTTTAAATATTTGGAATCCGAATGGCGCTGATAAACATCTTCGTTCAGGTTTTATGGTTTTGGTATTTTATAGAAAACTGGTTGGACACCTTGCAAACTCGAGAATGTAGGAATATTTTGTTTCTGTTGCTGCTTTTGCTGCTGCAAAAAAAAAAACAAGATAAATTAATGTTTTATGACCTAATAAGTTTGTACTACTTCTTACTACATTAAACTACTTATCAGGTATTTTTTTTTTAAATGTTAAATTCTATTAAATAACTGTAAAATTTTGTAAATTTAAATAGTTGAAATAATTTAATAATTGTTATAGAAAAATTGAAATTTTATTGAAGAAAATTAAGACATTTTATATAAGTCTACAAAAATTCCAATTTTTCTTAATATTCCTCAAGTTGTTAATAAATGTTAGTAAATTGTATAATTAATGTAAGTAATTACTGTAAAATTCATCATTATTTTCTAATCTTACGTATTTGGTTGAAAGTCATCTCAAGTTGGATTAATGCAATAATTTTGATTTGAAAGAAACAACAAGTATTAGAAATTAAGCAATCAAACGATAATTTGTTTGATTGCAATGGCAATGTTTACGTTAATTGAAGCACTTTGTAGATTAGTTATGAAGTCAAAAAAAAAATGAGATTATAATATTTTAAAAAGGTTATTGAACTACTTTCAAGGCAACTTCTTGTAGTGCAAAAATATTCGACTGATGATGACATGGCAAAACGTAATTTGGTTAAAAACGAGAATAGAGAACTTAAAAATAATTGAGGTTGAAACAAAAAAAAAACAAAAAAACAAAAACGAATCGCCTTTCTTTATTTGCTGAAGGAACCGGTGATGTGATCCAAATAATAAACGCGCGAATAAAATGTGTTCGCTTCTTGATGGATGCAAAAGTTGAATGGGAACGGTTTTATAATTGATTTAGGTGCGGATTGAAATGGTTTTAATGCATTATTAGATGCGAGATTGATTGACAAATGTATTAGAAGCACTTTGCAGAAAGAAGCGAAAAATATAAAATGAGAAGAAACAAACAAAAAAAAGAATATGGACACGAAGGCAATTATACTTTCTAATTTTTCGCCAATACTACCCGAATGGAGTGCAATTAAGTCCGAGTCGTACAAGACAGGCCTTCTTTATATCGGGTTTCTGAGGATTAGCGAAGAAGTCCTGGTTGGCGTTGATAGTTGCTGCAGAGGTTTCGATTAGCAGCAGCGCCGTTTGCGTGTAGGTTCTTCTTGCAGAACACGGCTCGAATAAATATAAAATGGCCATCCGATTAATTGGACACACAAAGTCGGGGGATGGAAGGAGACGACGCATGGTGGAGAAGAAGAAAAAGAAGGAACGGGCGATTTTCAGGAATGCTGCCGCTGCTCGCTTTCTGCTCTTGCATGTTGTTGGTTTGTTGCTTGCTTGCTTGCTTGCATAGAAGAACGGCTGTTCGAAAAATCGTTCCCATCATCAGGCTTCGGTTGGTAACATCGCTGCGAATCGCATCGAATCGCACAAAACATCACCATGTTTCGTGTGTGTTGTGCTGTGTGTGTATCTTGCACACGTCCAGCGATTACACCACTACGGTCATCGGGTCACAATTTGGCCAAGTTCAAGGGCGAGATGCAAAAATTTCGCGCGTGAGAACCTCGCGTTTCGTCTACGTTCTCGAAATAGCAATATTTTTTTTATATATATTTATTTGGAACTGGTCTAGGCGACCGAACCACTTTCCTCTGGAAAAACCCGAAATTCTATACAATATAAACTTTCTAATAATTACATTAACAGAAACATTACATAAAAAAAACACACACTTTACATATTTATAATCAAATAATTTGATTGAGATTTTTTTTTTGTACATGTTTAGAATTATATCGAAACCACGTACAGTCAAAGATATTAAATCTATTAATAAAAGTGTATATTTAATGATATTTTCCGCAGCTGTTATCTGCTATAGGAAATGTAAAAAATAAATATAACTTAAAAGAATTATATGTTTCATAGTGCAATCTAAATGCGTCAATTGCGGCTAAAATTTACTTGCTTTCCAACTAAATATAATGATAAAGTTTACGAAAGTATAGCATAAAAATTGTATTTTTGGAATTAGTTAGAAAACTGTTGAATCAATTTAAATAGACGTAAATCACTTTGAAATTATTTATTATTATCTATCCATTATTTATACATTTTTCTTGGTCCTAATTTGGGCTAAGACCTTAAAATCTAATTTCTTTTTACTGTATTCCAAATTTTTTTGTAATTAAAAAAAAATGTAAATTTTCTTATTTAAATTAAAAACAATAAATTTGTGTGTTTTTTCTAAGTTATTTGTGTAAAAAGACATAATTTCTATACTAATTAACAAAAGTTTTTACCACTTTTCTTAAATTCTAAATATAATAATTAGAACTAATTGTTCTTTTTTTTAAAATTAGTATCAATCTTTATATAATAATGGAAGTTGAATGAATTATTGCTAGTTGATGAATGTTATAATATAGATGTTGTTTAGTTTTTTTTTTAATACTTTTGTTAATTATCATATGAGACTTAGTTATAAAAATTTGGAACATTAACTTTTTCTTTTTTTAAAAAAAAAACATGTTTCGAATTTGAAAGACTACATAATTCATCGATTTATGTGTTAATAACTGGTTTCATTCCATGCGAAAAAAAAAGGAAACATGATTAAAAGATTAATTTAATTAAATAAGCTGACTAGACATTCAGTATTTCTGTAATCGGTAGACATTCCACTTTTTTGCTCTTTTAAAGTTAATAAATTAATAATAATTTTAGACAATTTTGACTTTGTCTTCAGACAATGGTCTTGGAAAATTATTAGTTTAAAATATAGAGTATTTAGTTAGAAATATTATAATGATTATATAAAATTTGCTTTAAAGTTTAGAACAAAATAAATTATAAAAGTTTAAAGCAAATTATTAGAAAATGAACAAAAATGTTGAGAAAAGTAGTGAAACTTGTAAGTTTTTTTTGTGTTTAGTGTAATTATATATCTATATAATTTTGGTTGTTATCAAAAAATAGGAAATAACTTTACTTGTAATTAGAAAAATATAAAGTAGCGACACACAAAGTAACTAAAGTAAATCATCAATACTTATTGTACTAAGTTTAATTTTGTAAAGTTTTGATGTGTGTGTTAAATAAAGATAATGCTGAAATGTGAATCAATGGATAAAAGCATCAGTATTCTGGTGAGACGAGAAGGCGAAAGGAAAAAACGTTAATTGTGAGGATTATGGAAACAGGAACGGCAAAGTAATTGGTTGTTTTGTGCACGGCGTAAACAGTAATGCATTGTGCGGCGTCGCGACGCTCTTGTTCCCGATGTCTCGGGGCCGCGCTGGATTCCTCGGAGGCGGCACAGGCATCGGTCGAGACTTAAAAGAGAGATCGTTGACCGTTGGCGTCGGGAAGAGTGGCGCGACGCGTCGCGGCGGGAATAGCGCGCGCCGTTTTATTTATGGATCGGACACGCCGCGATGCATACAATTTATTTTAAAAAGGGCGTCGCGACGACACCTAGGATGCAGCGTCCCCCAAATAACTTCCAACTGAAAACGATAGATGGCAGCACTGAGATGCATCCGTAGGATACTTCTCTGTACGTCACTTCGAACGATAGATGGCGGTAGCTTTATCCGAAAGTTAGTAAACGTTTAATCTATTTAAAATTAATCTATATTTAATTTGTTAGTCGGTGATGTAATTATCTTAAGGGGTTGTCGAAAAATTCATGAAAATCTGTAAAAACTGAAAAAAAATACGAAAAAAAAATTCTAAAGCTCATAGCAAGCGACTCGACGATAGCACAAAGATGATTGTATGCGCGTTGGAAAGGTGAGATATTCAACTTTCATACGAGTGGTCGATGATGTAATTATCTTAAGGGGTTGTCGAGAAATTAACAAAAGACTGTAAAAACTGAAAAAAATTGCAAAAAAAACGTTCTGCAGCTCATAGCAGGCGACTCGATGACAGTACCAAGATGCCAATAGGCTCGTTGGAAAGCTGAGAGATTCACCTTTCATACGAGTGGTAGATGATGTAATTATCTTAAGGGGTTGTCGAGAAATCCACGATAAACTGAAAAGAGTGAAAAAGAAACGTCGTTTCTCTGTTTTTTCAACTTCTACAGCTTATAGCAGGCGACTCGATGACAGTACCAAGATGCCAGTAGGCTCGTTGGAAAGCTAAGACATTCAGCTTTCATACGAGTGGTCGATG
>NW_017097784.1:15067-37083 GCF_001412225.1 Nicrophorus vespilloides
ATGCAATTATCTTAAGGGGTTGTTGAGAAATTTACGATAAACTGAAAAGAGTGGAAAAGAAACGTCGTTTCTCAGTTTTTTCAATTTCTACAACTCATAGCAGGCGAGTCGATGACAGTACCAAGATGCCAATAGGCTTGTTAGAAAGCTGTGACATTCTGCTTTCATACGAGTGGTAGATGATGTAATTATCTTGAGGGGTTGTTGAGAAATTTACGAAAAACTGTAAAAACTGAAAAAAAAACACATAATCGTATTAGTTATTAAAATAAATTAAGTTATAAATATTATAAGATTAAAAAAAAAGCAACGCTAAATCAAATTTCATATTCTCATACAATAAATATAATTTTACTTGTAGTTATATAAGAGGTGGATAAATGAAATAATGCACAATAAAAAAAATTATTAACTTTAATGTCATTATTAAAACAATAAAAATAAATAAGAATACAGGGATCGGAGATTATTACGAAACAAAATTGGTGAAGAATTGCACAGATCGTACGACGAATATAAAAATTGTATATAGTAAACGTATTAATGCAGTTAGGTCATTATTAGGAGAGAGGGAATTGTAGAGAATGTATAACGTAAACAGAGATTATTTACAAGTTCAATCGATTAGAAGAAAAAAATGTATTAATAGCGTCCGTTGCGATCCGAGTACTTTCCAGATAGTTTGCTGACAGAATACCTATCGCTGTATCTATCATCCGCATACTTTTCCTCGGCTTTGTAGTGGATTTCAGGCGAGCCTATGTTCTTCTGCCAGTGGTGAGTCCAGTACAGATCTTCCGGATGAACATCGTCCGGATGTTTCACCTCTCTGCAAACTACCACGCAATAGATCAAGCTTCCGATGAGTGTTAAGAATCCGAAGATTAAGAAGACTATGCCAAGAACCCTAGAAACGAACGAATTAATGATGATTTGATTGATTTAAATCGACGTTTAAGTAGATTTACCAGACGTAGACCGGATCTTGGAATTGGATGACGATGACGAAACCCAATGTGATTAAGATGATGCCCAAGTTGAGGAGGAGCATCAAGCAGCACATTCCTTTGATGTTGGGACAGAATGGGTTCGGAGCAGCCATCGTTTCAACCATAACTCCGGCTTTCCTCGAGTTCCTGGTCTTCACCGTCGACGTCACCGATGGTGCTCTTCCGCTCCTGTAGGAGTAGTGGCTCGGTGGGGCTCCTCTCGTCCTCGAGCTTCGGCTTAAGAAATTCATCAGAGTTGAAACACATCCGAGCGATGGATCGTAAGAGTGTTATTACCTGATTTCCGAAGGCGCTTTGTAAGCACCGCTCGTCACGTAAATGTCTGATCCATTGTCGTAACCGCTGCCTCTGCTCAGAGCCGACGGGGCTCTCGGTGGTGGGTGATTCCTCCTCTCGTTCACTACTGAATAAGGCTAAAAAAAATAAGCACACAACATAGAGGAGATGAAATTACAGGTAATTACCGCGATTACAGTTGTTTGAAAGAAAATTGTTAAGTAACATCGTATTTCCTTCGACTGCTTTAATGATATGAAATTACAACGGTGGCAATTAAAAGAAATATTGTATTTCTTGCAAAGGAGAAAGTAAATTTCTTTCGAAGAAAACAAATCATTAAGTGTAATTTAAAGTGCAGCAATTACAATTTTGTCACAAGAAAACTATTAATCAGAAATCATTCAATTTTTGTAAAATTTCTTTTTTAATTTACTAAACTGTAATTAATACGTAGAAAGTAAATTACTTTCAATTGCAAATCATTAAATTAAATTGAAAATATTGCAATTATAAATTTGATGTAGAAAGTAATAATCAGAAAAAAAAAATCATAATTTTATGAAAGTAAATTGAAAATCATAAATTCAGAAAAATTCAAGTCTTTTATAATGTGAAAAGTGGTATTTAATTTAATTTCAATTTTGTGTATTGGTACGTAAAGTAACAGACAAAAAAAATGTAATTAAGCAAATTTTTCATTAAACTTAACTTCTTTTCAATTAAGATTTCTCAATCAAAATGTGTCTTCAAGGAATGTGCTTATAACATGTTTAGAGAAGAAAAGTTTTCGCAGTTTATTGCAACTAATAGATAACAAAATGTAGAGTTATAAATCGATTCAAATCTATGTACACTGCATACATATAGGTCTGTACATAAAGTGGAACGGCATTAATAAATCCGTATCTATTACGTATTCAAGTTAATAAATTTCGTAATCTCGGATCGCGTGCTACGGAAATTCCCAAGTAATCGAGCCCGCGCGTCAATGGAGCCTGAAATAATTACAATTCAATCGGGTCTTCGCTCTCCGTTGCAATTTCCCTGCATCACCAACAGCAGTTCAAACAAATCAAAAACTTTCGTACAAAGAGATTTTTCTCTCTATCTCTATTTCAATTACCGATCTGTCACAGTGACATTTGACTTGTAAAATGTTTGTCACATATTGGACAATTTATCATTATAATTCCAGATTTCATTAGAATCATTAAATTAATTAATTAGTTATGTGATTTTTTTTTATTAATTAATTACATTTACAGAAATTACAAGAAAGGTGTGTTTTAATTGAAATCAAAGACACCCTCAATCACAGCTTTGTTTTCACAATTAACGAACTGTGACAATTGACTTTTCAAATGTTTGTCACATATTAGACAATTTATTATTTAATAAGTTATAATTCCAGATTTCATTAGAATCATTAAATTCATTAATTACTTATATGGTTTTTTTATTAATTAATTAAAATTACAGAAATTACAAGAAAGGTGTGTTTTTATTATATTATTTTAATTGAAATCAAAGACATCCTCAATCACAGCTTTTTTTTACAATTAACGAACTGTCACAGTGACAATTGACTTGTAAAATGTTTGTCACAGATTTAATTAGTTTCATTTCTAGATCTATTTCAAATCATGAAATTAATTCAATAAAGTGAATTATTTTTTTTCATTAGGTAACTAATTTTACAAAAATTATATCATTTATACTAAAAAAGTGAGTTTTTATGAAATTATTTTAATTGAAATCAAAAACACCCTCAATCACAGCTTTTTATTCCTCAACTGCTGAACTCTCACAGTGACAATTAACTTTTCAAATTTTTGTTACAGATTGGACAATTTATTATTTAATAAGTTATAATTTCAGATTTCATTAGAATCATTAAATTAATTAATTAGTTATGTGATTTTTTTCATTAATTAATTACATTTACAGAAATTACAAGAAAGGTGTGTTTTTATGAAATTATTTTAATTGAAATCAAAGACACCCTCAATCACAGCTTTTGTTTCACAATTAACGAACTGTCACAGTGACAATTGACTTGTAAAATGTTTGTCACAGATTGGACAATTTATCATTTAATAAGATATAATTCCAGATTTCATTAGAATCATTAAATTCATTAATTAGTTATATGTTTTTTTAATTAATTAATTACAATTACAGAAATTACAATAAAGGTGTTTCCAATGAAATTATTTTAATTGAAATCAAAGACACCCTCAATCACAGCTTTTGTTTCACAATTAACGAAATGTCACAGTGACATTTAACATATAAAATGTTTGTCATAGATTTAATTAGTTTTAATTCTAGATTTATTTCATATCATGAAATTAATTCAATAAAGTGAATTAATTTTTTGATTAGGTAACTAAATTTACATAAATTACATCATTTATACTAAAAAGGGTGAGTTTTTATGAAATTATTTTAATTGAAATCATAGACAACCTCAATCACAACTTTTTTCACAATTTACGAACTGTCACAGTGACAATTGACTTTTCAAATGTTTGTCACAGATTGGACAATTCATCATTTAATACCAGATTTCATTAGAATCATTAATTGCATTATTTCTTTAATTATATTAATTAAAATCAAAGCTTTTAATGACATCGAAATTCGTTTCTATTGTCCGAACGAATTCGATTGTAAATAAAATAGAGATGCGGTGAATAGAAAGAGAGATTCATGATACAAGGATGTAAAAGCGCGGGGATTTCGAATAATAACAGTATTTCCCATTCACGTCGAAGTGGAGAGCAAATCCAATTACGACTTTGTCGACCAGACAATAGTCGGATTCAGACGATAGGTGAGAATCGGATAATTGGTGCACTCCGACGTGCAAAAAGCCTAGTTCTTTACTTGTAATCATTGCATAATCATCACCAATCGAAACGCAATTCCCAACGCATCAATTTGCAATTAGATTAATGCATTTCTGATAAAAATATTTAGATTTTTAATATAAACAAAAAAAAAGTTTAATTAAAATTCATTTTAAGATGTGCTTGAATTATCCCTGATTTTGACAAAATATTTAATAAAATTTTCAAATTTTTGTGTCTAAATAAAAAGAAAGAATACTTGAATAATTGAATTGTAATTACGTAACTTTTAATTGGTAAGAAACTTTTAAGATCTCGCAACTTAAGAAACACGATTCCTGATTGTACTTTCTTGTAAGTCTAATTGAAATCCTTGATTCGTAATTGTAAACTCTTTTAGATTACGTAATGGTGACTTCACTTACAACTGAGGTATATTCTGAGAGTGTCCTCTCCGATGGAGCCCTCTGGCTCTCCTCTCCATCCGAGTAAACGCTTCTGGGTGCGTGATGGACGGGCGTCGGGGATTCGCTGTGCCGTTGCGACGCCACGTAATGATTCTTGTTGATGCGTTTCGCCATCCTCCTTCGATTCTCCTAATCCTTTTACACTATGTTTGTTCTTCCTTTCCTCGTCGACAATTCCTCTGCACAAAGAAATAAAGAAATGCATTATTATTATTATTTGTACAACGAAGATCTATTAGTCTGGGCATCTCCGAGGAGTCTTTTGCGGTCCATGCGACCGCTAAACTACGTGAACAAAAAAAAACTTTTTCTTTCTTTCGCTTCTAAAACCATTATTTTTGCAGCCGTCGGAAGTTCCTCAACTTCGTGGAAAATGTGTGTCAAACTGTGCTGCTGCGAACAATGAATGCTAAATCTGTCTTTTTAACGAAAGTTTCTCCGTGCGCGTAGTTCCATCATCTCTGACAGCAGATAAATCAGATAGAATTGATATGACGGAATTACTGTTACATCCGTACATTCTATATATCATTTGAATTATAATTTTATACCTACTTTCAAACTTAATCAGGTTTGAAAGAAGTTAGTATAAATTTTTATTTTTGACTAAATAAATTCAATTTGTAAATCAAGATGTGAATGATGTTTTCCTTTAGATACATTATGAAGTGTATTAATATGAAATGTTACTTGAAGAAATGTAATTACATAAAATGTACAATAACATCAGCATAAATTACAAAAAAATATTTGAAAATCATCAAAGTTTTCACTGAAATTTCTGTATTGTTTTACAGTTTTTGTAGTTATATTATAAAATTGAAAAGTCCTGTTGAAATTGTGATTAAATATTTTCAATTTATTAAAAATCCCATAGAAATAGTTTCAATTTATTAATTCCTGAATTATTATTTTAATCACTAAATTTTGATGTTTCTGCAATGATTGCTAACAAACAAATTTGTATTAATTGTAATAGATTATTTGATATTATTATAATTGAAAACTATGTTTGAAATTTTTGCAAAGGGATTTATTGTGATGTTAAAACTATGACTTTTGCAAGGTAAAATTGTATTTGAAGGAGAATCCTGCAGAGGACAGCGAACACACGTATACTAGATATTGTTGCAATGCAGCAGGCTCAGTTAGGATCGTGTTTGTGTGACCCTGAAATTGTTTGCGCATAACGTAACCGAGTCCGAACTAATTGGCCTGCAACCTTGTGAAATTTCTACACTATTTTTCTATATTTTATAGTTTTAGTTCGCTGCAACAATCTAATTCTGCAAATCATCAATTCGGCGTGAAAAATCATAAATCACAGACAATTTCGGTTACAATCATTTGCGAAAGTTTTCTCACAGTTCGAGGAAACGCATGAAGATTGAATAATTTCATGATTATTTTTATACGAAATTATTTCGTAATTGTTGTATTCCTTCGTGATGTATTGTTCTTGCAACATGCCACACATTTTCATTAAAATTCATACATTTTTGTTTAATAATGAATAATCATTTGCGTAATATATATGTGTTGCGAAATGGAATGAAATAACGTGAGAGATTATAATGAAAACATACCTTGAAGATGAGGTATAAATATAGTAATTTAATTGTTATTATAAGATGATAAAACTAACTTTTCAATTACGAAAATGCACTAAATTTTTCATCTACATCATCATCATTTTCAACAATACAATATTATATAATGGTCTTAAGCATGTGAAGATTTCATTCAAGTGAAATTGCGTAAAAGCTGAACTGAACTTTCCCCAAATATGATTACCAATTATATTCTGGTTGTGAGCAGAAACCGATGCAAACTCGTTTAAGATTTTTTTGTATTATTTCTTTAAACATATGTAAAAAAAAGTGGACTTTCACTTTCCGAATATATTATCGAATGTACACGTAATATTGTATCGAGAAAGTGATAATAAATGTGCGTTGGACAAAAAAAAAAGTAACCAAAAGCTGCTGCAGATTATAATTGAAGGCGTGCGAGGAAATGAAGGAAAGAAAGTTATATTTCCGAAAGCAGATCGATTTCAATGACCTCTCCAGTCTTTGTCTCGTCTTTTATTATAGCGAAAAGTTTTATTATATTACATCAAGTTTCTATTCATTATTATTTTTTTACTGAACTAATTAAAACTGCTTAATTTTTCACTGCGGCAATTGACACACTACATTGTTCTTCTTCGAAATGCTTCTAGTTTGTATTTTTTTCTTGTGTGGTCTTTGTGAAGCAAGTGAGACCATTGTTTATCGAATGCGGCGTTAATTCGGTTTGTTTTCGCACCTCTTGGTCAACGCGTTGCCGTTTTCTAAACCGTCTCAGATTCGAGTGAAAGCGGAATATTGTATAATCCGTGCGATATGCGAACAATGGGAGATCGAAGAGATGTTGAAAAAGTAGAAAAACAAGCAGTGGGAAATGCAGTTTTCATCTAATTTTCATATGAATTTATGAGGAATTTATTGTGAATGTTCGGACAATTGTTTTGAAGGGGGGAATGAACGGGACTCGGGCGCTCGGGGAAAAGTAAATTACTCTTAATAGTTTCCGGGCAATAAATACGTTCGTCTCGGATCTGCGGGCATAAATCTGGGGGGAAATGATCCGTGCATTGATCGGTGACCCAAGGTGCAGGTTTTTGAAAAGAAATGAAACAGAAATGATGCAAAGAAGGACAATTATTTATAAACAAAGTAATAACCGAAGCGTGACTCAATGCAATGCAAGCGATTCGGATCGACCTAAACATGCACGATCCGTTATGACAAAAATGTAGTCAACTAGACGATTCGAATTGACTTTGCGCTTTATAAGGAAACGTTTCCTATGGTAATGAAGCCGTGAACTTCCTGGTGTCTCCTCCGGACTGCAAATAACTTTGCTTTCGATGCACGTGAAGCAATTCGTTATGTGCATCCGCCACTTCGTCCACGCCTTATGCAACAGGCGACAATTACACTATCAAGTTTTATTTGTTCAGAATAAAATTCATCTGTATTTTGATAATTTAGTAGTCATAGAAATTTGATCGTTAAATATACAGGCAATTGAAAAATAATATTATGGTAGTCATGGAGATATTAAAAGATAAGCATGTAACTTTGTATTTGCTACATACTTCGGAAAGTTCAAGTACTTGTAAAGTAACTATAGAAATCATACATGCTTATACAAGTAAAAGTACTTTACATCTGAAGCTTTGGAAACTTTAGTACTTGTCACATAAGTATGTTAAATTTAAAGGCTTAACTTGGTATATTGATAACTTGTAGAAGTATTTTACAGGTGTGAAGTATTACTACTTTTAAAATAAGTACTAAGTACTCTGAAAACTTCATTCCCCAAACATTCAATCTATTATAGTTTTCGAAAAAAACCACTAAAATGTCAAAATACTGTATTTTTTAGCATTAATTTTTCAACTTTGAGCGTGAATTTCACTTAGGTACTTAATCAGCCAATGGACAGATGTATAGTAGATATAAAGACTTAACTTGTTTTATTGATAACTTGTATAAATATTTGTACAAGTACTTGATAACTTTTATATGAAGCATTGTTACTTGTGAAAGAAGCTAAGTTAGCAGTGGAAATTACGCAAGTTATGCGTCCTTGGCAAAACAATAAAACTTGTATATTTACTCATACAAATGCTTGACGAGTACTTGTGAATCTTTATAACAAGTATAATTACATGATAAGTTACCCGGAAAGTATTTAATATATGAAACTTAGATGAAAACAAAAACATTCATCACTTTTCCTTAATCTCTAAAGTAATAATTCAATTGAACGATTGAACAATAAAAATCTAAAAATAACAGAGATTTTTGCGCAACATGAAAATAAATTCGATCTCCGCCAACAGATTTCGGTGTAACATACAAAAAAAAATAAAAAAACACCAGTAAAGGTCAGCTTCTAATTTCTATTCAGATTTCTTTACAGCTGTGAAGTATTATTATATTAGAGGAAAGTTCACAAAGCTATCAAAACTTTAGTACTTGTCACATAAGTATGTTAGATTTAAAGGCTTAACTTGGCTTATTGATAACTTGTAAAAGTATTTTACAGGTGTGAAGTATCATTACTTTCGAAAGAAGTTCTTAGAACTCTGAAAGCTTGATTCCCCAAACATCCAGCTTTCATATGCAGTCTACTATAGTTTTCGAGAAAATCACAAAAATGTGAAAATACTGCATTTTTTAGTGTTAATTTTTTTATTTTTCTACTTACAGCCAATTTCATCAATATGAAAATATTTAGAAGAGGACATCATAATTAAATTGCACTTAGGTACTTAATCAGCCAATGGACAGAAGTATTGTAGATATAAAGACTTAACTTGGCTTATTGATAACTTGTATAAATATTTGTACAAGTACTTGATAACTTTTATATGAATCGTTAATACTTGTGAAAGAAGTTAAATTAGCCATGGAAATTACGCAAGTTAAGCGTCCTTGACAAAACAATGAAACTTGTATATTTACTCATACAAATACTTGACGAGTACTTGTGAATCTGTATAACAAGTATAAATAGACTCTAAAGTCTATTAAACTTATTTTTATTTCTATGCAGATAATTCTAATAATATTTCATTTTAAAATAATTCAATGGAACGACTGAACAATAAAAAATCTAAAAATAACAAAGATTTTTGCGCAACATGAATATAATAAATTCGATCTCCGCCAACAGATTTCGGCGTTACATAAAAACAACAATTATTAAACAACACCATTATTAAAGGTCAGCTTCTGATTCGGTATTCAGATTTCGTTTCGGTTTTATTAATATTTCTGTTGCAGCACAATTTCCTGCGGCTATCAAGCATACAAATATAATTTTTTGTTTTTCTTTGTTTCGTTTTTCTTTTTTTTTTGTGTATGGATGAAATATTAGGTACGCTAAATGGTCTTTTAAACGGGCCCCCTCGTTGTTGTATTCACTTCACGCACAGTTGGCTCACCACCTGCGGTTCTTGAGGCCAAACGGAATCCGAACCGAAAACCTCATCATCTCCGGATGATTATTCACCGCAAACAAGAAAATTACCTGTTGGTCGCTCTGGAGGATAACAGTTTTCGTCTTTTGTTTCATTTTGTTTGTTTGTTCGTTCGTTCGTGATCCGAATTTTGAAATATCGTCATTTCTATCTTTAGTTACGTTTAGAAATTTAATTTCTTGCAGTTTCTTTTACATTTCTTTATAATTAATGAAATCAGTAAACAGATTTTGTTTTAATTGAATCATATTGATTCATGTGAATTAAATTGCATATTAAATGATTATAGAGTAATGAAATTTGTAACAAATTGATTCAAATTCTTTTAAACACCAAAAATGTAAAAGTGAAAGTTATTAAATAATTCATTAAAAACTATTTAAATTAACTCTAAATACAAAAAAAAAAACAGAAAATTTTAATATTATGAAAAAATACATTTATAATTCAAAGAAAGTTCTTTATTCATAAGTTTTTTTGTATAGATACAATAACAGATGTTTATCCGGTTTTAAAAAATGTATTTTGTGCTAATTGTGTAATAAAATCTTTCCAAGATGTTGCAATAACCACTATAAAAAAAAGGATTTACGAATGACTGATGTGTTAATCTTTTATTAAAAAAAAACTTGTTAAAAGTAAAGTGATGAAACTGCAAAAGATGTGCAAAAGAGTAATCATTTTAAAGACTTGTTAAATTTGACCTTTAGCAAAAACCTGCTCCAATTGCTTAAGAAACTTCAGATTGTTTCAGGTGATTTGATGGTGTTGTGTATCTTGAAATGGGTGAAGGTTTGTGGGTAGAAACAGGAAGTTTTTAGGATTGATTTGCAATTTTTTCGTTGTTGTTTCGCATGTGGGTAAAAGTGAAAAGTGCCAATTGGATGTGACCATTTTTGGACACTTACCGGGGAATTACGTCATGGCCGGTTGCGTTGGTGCAGAATCCATGGTCGGAGCGCGAATATACATACAGACATGCACGCACTCAAACACACTCTCACTTTCTATGTTAAATCTCCAAAAAATAAAACACCCAGAATATTCCGACGTAATCGTTGCGGTAGCTCTGAACCACCACCGTCTTTCTCTTTGTTTTCCGCTCGTGGAGTTCGTTCGAAATGCCAGTGGCTGACTGAAGCAGGAGGCCCACAAGATCGGATGGAACGGGCATTCTGCGTGGGGAAAGCGCACCGACACCTCCTTGCGTCACGAGGCCCATACACATCCATGCCCACCCAGTCCATAGAACAACAAACAACAACAACATTCAGAGATGCAAGGTTGAAAATACCACGCGACGTTCCATCCAGCCTAGGTGGAATCTGGAGCAATCCAAACTCTCCATTGTTTTCCATGGCACCGTCACTTTTCCTTTTGCTCTTTTTGCTTGAGATGTCATCCAATAATTGCTATGCCAATCACATCCAACATTAACATAGAATAAGCCTCATTGTTCATCGAAATACCAAAGGAGAACAATTAACAGACGCCACAATTATATTCAAATCACATTGAATCATCTGTCCTCAATTATCCCATAGACTCAATTATTTAAGGACATCCTTATTAAATCCTTAATTTTGTTAATATTAAATACAAAATTTTACTGCTTTTAATAATATATACAATTAATATGAAATTACTATTAATTACAACTTCATATATATATTATTAACATGTAATCAATTACTCTGCATTTAACCTACTTACACCAAGGTTTTTCTTAACAAACAGTAATAGTTTAATTATACTTTAAATGTATACAATTAAAATATTCATAGTAAGCTTAGAAATGGTAAAAAACAACTTTTTAAATTTAATTTTATTCAAAAAGTTATTTAAATTTCAAAATAGATAAGATGCTGACAATTTAATAAACTAGATTTGAAGACTTTTCAATCAATTCAAGTAAAAGCTTATATGTTTCTTTAATTGCAATTAAAACTCATGCAAATTAAAGTAAATTTGAGCAGTGCTGAAAAGACTGAACTTAAAACTTGGTCTTAAAACTGTTAGATGGTGCACGTTAATTGTGCATTCTGTTTTTATATGTTTTTGCTGTGAAGTATTATTACATTGGAAAAAGGTCTCAAAACTTTAGTACTTGTTACATAAGTATGTTAAATATAAAGACTTAACTTGGCTTATTGATAACTTGTATAAATATTTGTACAAGTACTTGATAACATTTATAATTTAAAATAAATCTTCGTTGTATAATTGCATTGTTTCTAATTGTAATATTGCATAAATTAAACAAATTAATTTCTGTTTTTGCTGTGATGTATTATTACATTTGAAAAAGGTCTCAAAGCTTTCAAAACTTTAGTACTTGTCACACATAAGTATGTTAGATATAAAGACTTAACTTGGCTTATTGATAACTTGTATAAATATTTGTACAAGTACTTGATAACTTTTATATGAAGCCTTATTACTTGTGGAAGAAGCTAAGTTAGCCATGGAAATTACGCAAGTTAAGCGTCCTTGGCAAAACATTAAAACTTGTATATTTACTCATAGAAATGCTTGACGAGTACTTGTGAATCTGTATAACAAGTATAAGTAAATTTGAGCAGCGCCGAAAAGACTGAACTATAAACTTAGTTTTATAATTGTTAGATGGTGCACGTTAATGATTTAAAACAAATCTTCGTTGTTTAATTGCATTGTTTCTAATTGTAATATTGCATAAATTAAACAAATTAATTTGTGTTTTTGCTGTGAAGTATTATTACATTTGAAAAAGGTCTCAAAGCTTTGAAAACTTTAGTACTTGTCACATAAGTATGTTAGATTTAAAGGTTTAACTTGGCTTATTGATAACTTGTAAAAGTATTTTACAGGTGTAAAGTATTATTACTTTCGAAAGAAGTTCTTAGAACTCTGAAATCTTGATTCCCCAAACATCCAGCTTTCATATGCAATCTACTATAGTTTTCGAGAAAATCACTAAAATGTGAAAATACTGCATGTTTTAACGTTATTTTTTTTATTTTTCAACTTACAGCCAATTTCATACAATATGGAAATATTTAGAAGAGGATATCATAATTAAATTGCGCTTAAGTTCTTAATCAGCCAATGGACAGAAGTATAGTAGATATAAAGACTTAACTTGGCTTATTGTTAACTTGTATAAATATTTGTACAAGTACTTGATAACTTTTATATGAAGCGTTATTACTTGTGAAAGAAGCTATGTTAGCCATGGAAATTACGCAAGTTAAGCGTCCTTGACAAAACAATGAAACTTGTATATTTACTCATCCAAATGCTTGTGAATCTGTATAACAAGTATAAGATGGTGCACGTTAATGGTGATTAAAAACTAATCTTCGTTGTATAATTGCATTGTTTCTAATTATAATATTGCATAAATTAAACAAATTAATTTCTGCTTTTATATGTTTTTTTAAATTAATTGAAATATATGTGTATGTTAAGTTGCATACATTGTGACCTATAATGTGATTAGTAGAAGAAGGAGAAATATTAAGTACTGTGAAGATAGTAAATGTATATCGTGGAACCAAACTGAAGTTAGTTGCGGAGGAATCATCAAATGTATATGTGTCAAACATTCGTATCATGTGTTAAGATTTGCGTTCGGCCAAAGATTATTTAAGCAAAACTTTAATTAAAACTTTCGAAATGAACAACAAGACGAAAAGCGACGAGAAGAACGGATCTTCGCAAATTGGATCGGTGCTGAGCAGAGCGTTCCAGTCGAATGCGGAATGGCCAGACAAAGTAAGCAATCCCTCACAGGAAACACCAATAAAAAAATAGTGGTAATTCTTATACGAAAATTTGCAGGAGGAATTCCTGGACGTCATATACTGGTCTAGGCAGATCATCGGGATCATCGTTGGTATTGTTTGGGGACTGGTACCGATCAAGGGTTTCATGGGATTAGTTCTGTATGTCTCAAGAAAAATTAAATTATTCAGTGGTGATAATGAGAATTCTAATTGCAGATTCATGCTTGTGAATGCAGCCATCATTTATATTTATTACAGCAATTTCCAAAATATCGATGAGGAGGATTATGGTGGTGCTTGGGAACTTACGAAAGAAGGATTTATGACCTCATTTGCTGGTTTTCTGGTAATTAAACATTGTACATATTAACAAACAGTATTTAATGAAATACTTAAATTGTGATACAAAATATTATAAACTTTAATATTTTGCTCTGCTTTCTAAAATATTTATCACATTACGAATGGTAAAATTTGTTCATTGTGACTACGAAGCAACTTGAAGCATTATTAAACTTTCTATGATTAAATATGAATTGTTTTGTTTCAGGTGACATGGATAATAATATACTCGGGTTTGCATTACGATTAAACTGATGTAATGCAATAGGTGTTGTTGTGTATAAATTAAATTAATTACGTGCGTATTTCGTATTAAATTACGAAGAATAAAAACCAATTCATAAGACTTTTATGTTATTCATACGATATTGATCAAATCACTTATGTATAAAGCGTCAAACAAAATAAAGTCTAAGAGAAACAAAGAAAATTGATTATTTTTTTTAAATTTTTTATCCGAATGAGAAAGTTATTTTAGAAAAATAGTTCATTTCCTGAATATTTTATGTAATCGCAGGTATGTCTTGTTTTACGATGTGCATAGAGTCGTAAAATGAAACTCTTGGCATTTATCCAACAAGAAACATAAAAACTTAATGTTTTATTGAATTTATACAAGTTGAATTATTTGAATGGGAATGAATGAAATGATCGAAACTCTTAAAAATATATCTTTATTCGAATGGTGGAGGATAAATAATTTAGATTTCTTTTTTCCTAACAAATTATATTGGTGAGAAGAACGAACGCGAGGAGAGGGATTATCTTGAAAGAGTTTGAGGCTGCAATGTTTCTCGGTTCATCTTCCGTCGTTTCCTCGGGATCTACAAAGAAAAAAAAAACAGAAATCGCTTGAAGAAGATGATGTTTTAAATCTTGAAGATTTAAGTACCTGAAGGTTCTTCGAGGACGGTTTGCGTCCGTCGCGCGTATTCGATGATCCTCAATTTTGCAGAAGCCACCGCCGTTTTGAACGTGGGAGCTTCTGTGCTGACCTCGCACTTGTATTCGCCCGCCGACTTCTTCGTCAACATATTCAAAGTCAGGCTGCACGATCCGAGCTTCGCGTATCTATCTATCACCGATACGCCTTCAACCTCGAACTGCACAATATCTCCCGATGGTAAACATCTAAAATCGAATTAGAAATTTTTAGTAAAAACGCAAAAGTTTCACGTAATTTTAGTACCTGAAGAATTGCGATCCGTCTTTGTACCATTTCACGTCGTACAGTTGATCCTCCTCCAGGTCGTAGCTGCATTCGATCGGTGCCTCGTTGGTGGCGCCTCCGGGCACGTAGAACTTCGTTATTTTAACGCCAAATACTGAAACTGGAGAAGCAACAATCAGCGTTTTCTTATAGATCTAACCCAGTTTTACGTGAACTGGGCATTTAAGCAGATCGAGCAAGTGTTAATAATAGAAGCTAATGGTTTCATCCGCAGGAATTTCAATAAATTATATGGAATAAACGCACCGAACCAGTTTATAACAATCATGTTTTTGTTTTATTTCGGTAAAACTCCTTGAAACAGTAATTTTCAAATTAGCAGCAAGGTCCATAAATTAGATGGAAATTGCGAGTGGAGAGGGAGATGTGTTTAGCATCGTCTAATGCAGTTTATGTTGGTCCAAGTACTTGAAGCGTTCCGTTGTTTGGGCGAGTTGGATAAATTGGACGCGTGGTCTGATGCGGCTTCCTTCAAATTCATATGCAAATTGCCATATAATTACCAATTTAAGTCAGCAAGTGGTGGTGAGAGAGACCAGGAGGAACGCGACTTAAATTTAGCCGACAGCGCAACGAGAGAAAGAATTTTTCCGGTTTCGTTTCCTTCGACGCAATTTTTCCTCTTCGTTCTTCCATTCTTTCCATACACAAACACACTCACAAATAAAAGATTACGTAATTTCATTGCAATCCAGACGTAAATTGCGAATCCGTTCGGGCGCATATCAAATCGCAATATCTTTCACTTTGCGGTGATTATAAATCTTAAACTTAATTTTTATTGCAGCCACTTAACGTATCCAGTTGCGCTTCCTCCTTCATTCCGGCCATTGCACGTACATCGAATATATCCAAAGCAGATAACGTTATATCACCAATTTCCTATTTCAGCTAAATTAACTTTAGACTTTTACATTCCAGATTACCACGAGCATCTTGCAAATTAACAAAGTGCAAAATTTCTAATTCTCTGTTTAAATCGAGTTAAATTAACAAAGTGAAACACACAAATTAAGGTAAATTGATTGCATTTTTCTTGTGAACTATTTGGGGAAAACACACAAATTGATGTGTGATTTTTTTTCTTTTGAACTCACGTAGGAATCCTTGCTTGTGATTTAATGGGAATCATCGTGATTGGAGGGTGGAGTGTTTCGGTGCGGTTCCTCCGTGAATCACGCAATTATGAAATATATTCAGTACGAAGAAAACGGAGGAACACGCAACCGCCACCGATGCGTGACCAATGGCCAATTTTTATAGAGGGTAATTTATGAAAATGGAAGGGAAAAATCGTCAATCGTGTAGCGGAGATTTCAGGGAAATTTCATGAATTATCAATCGTTTCGCGGACTAAATGCAATTTTGCACAAACCTATTTAGTTATTACTACTGCAATTACTTTTATCAAAAGCTGAATCTCTTTAACGGTTTGCTAGGAAGCAATGAACGTGTTTTGTGCAGAAAGCGTAAGAAATTTATAAACTGTTTTTGAAAGAACTACAATATTAGTTTACAAAAGCTTTATATTGTAATTTTAATCATCAAAAAACTAAATTATATAATGATAAAGTTAATTTTAGAACTTTCTATACGAAATTTCTACATTTGAGATTATTTTAGTAAGTAATATTGGGCAATTGTTACAACAAAAATTGTATTTATTGAAAGCTAACATTAATAATGACTATTAGATATTTCCATATTGTTAAAGATGAAGCGTTAATTGTGTTAAGGGAATTAAAGAAGGAACCTATTTAGTTATTACTCCTGCAATTACTTTTATAAAAGCTGAATCTCTTTAACGGTTTGCTAGGAAGCAATGAACGTGTTTTGTGCAGAAAGCGTAAGAAATTTATAAACTGTTTTTGAAAGAACAACAATATTAGTTTACAAAAGCTTTGTCCAATTTATATTGTAATTCTTCAGTAAATTTAATCATCAAAAATTTTTATTTTAGAACTTTCTATATGAAATTTCTATATTTGAGTTTATTTTAGTAAGTAATATTGGGCAATTGTTACAACAAAAATTGCATTTATTGAAAGCTAACATTAATAATAACTATTAGATATTTCCATATTGTTAAAGATGAAGCGTTAATTGTGTTAAGGGAATTAAAGAAGGAACCTATTTAGTTATTACTCCTGCAATTACTTTTATAAAAAGCTGAATTTCTTTAACGGTTTGCTAGGAAGCAATGAACGTGTTTTGTGCAGAAAGCGTAAGAAATTTATAAACTGTTTTTGAACGAACAACAACATCAGTTTACAAAAGCTTTATATTGTTACTCTTCAGTAATTTTAATCATCAAAAAACTAAATTATACAATGATAAAGTTAATTTTAGAACTTTCTATAAGAAATGTCTATATTTGAGATTATTTTAGTAAGTAATATTGGGCAATTGTTACAACAAAAATTGTATTTATTGAAAGCTAACATTAATAATGACTATTAGATATTTCCATATTGTTAAGGATGAAGCGTTAATTGTGTTAAGGGAATTAAAGAAGGAACCTATTTAGTTATTACTCCTGCAATTACTTTTATAAAAAGCTGAATCTCTTTAACGGTTTGCTTGGAAGCAATGAACGTGTTTTGTGCAGAAAGCGTAAGAAATTTATAAACTGTTTTTGAAAGAACAACAATATTAGTTTACAAAAGCTTTGTCCAATTTATATTGTAACTCTTCAGTAATTTTAATCATCAAAATGCTAATAAAGTTAATTTTAGAACTTTCCTTTATTTGAGACTATTTTAGTAAGTAAGATTGGGCAATTGTTACAACAAAAATTGTATTTATAGAAAGCTAACATTAAGAATTATTTGTTAAAGATGAAGCGTTAATTGTGTTAAGGGAATTAAAGAAGGAACCTATTTAGTTATTACTCCTGCAATTACTTTTATCAAAAGCTGAATCTCTTTAACGGTTTGCTAGGAAGCAATGAACGTGTTTTGTGCAGAAAGCGTAAGAAATTTATAAACTGTTTTTGAAAGAACAACAATATTAGTTTACAAAAGCTTTATATTATAACTCTTCAGTAATTTTAATCATCAAAAAACTAAATTATACAATGATAAAGTTAATTTTAGAACTTTCTATATGAAATGTCTATATTTGAGACTATTTTAGTAAGTAATATTGGGCAATTGTTACAAGAAAAATTATATTTATTAAGAATGACTATTAGAAATTTCCATATTGTTAAAGATGAAGCGTTAATTGTGTTAAGGGAATTAAAGAAGGAACGGTGTTCTTAATGTGCTTTAATCATCATCAATCTTTGAGGTTTGAATTCGATGGTATTTAGATATATCTTTTTCCGTGCGGTGGTTAAGTGAAGATTAGATGGATTCGAGGGGATGTCATGCGATGGGCGTACAAGAAAGAGTATTGTTGGCGGTGTTGGAGGAAGGATATTTACGCGCACAATATGTATAGTAAAATTGATGATTATAGGACGGAATGCATTAGCCAAATTAACGATAATTCCCTTTAAGACGAGACGACACACCCATGCCCGACTTATAAGTCACTTAGCGGATGGCCCACCCGATGTTAACACGATAAAATGTATAACCCACCCTCGTTCAGGTCTCACCCATTCCCAATATCTTCCTTTTCACCCCATCTTTTAGTTCTCTTTACTTTGCGCCCCTATTTAGCCTGCCCATCCCAAAAACCGGCACCGATCCATCCACTTTTCTTTTTTCTGCTTACAATCCCCGGATTTATGTTTTTCCATATTTACTTAACGTAAACGGATCTTGAAACGGATACGTTCCAGCCCCGTCGCAAACACAATTAAGATATTGAAAAGATTGCTCTGTTGCGCGTATTAATACACGAAAATTTGTAATTGAAACCACTTCAAGAGCAGAGGAGAGTCTCATGTTGCTGAGAGAGGAGATACAGTGAAGAGGACTTCGATGGGCAGTTTCAAAACTGAGGTAGAATTCGAGACTGCACAACTTCGAGGACCAAGTTCATCAAGCTGTGGTGGTCTCTCCACCCGAAAGCCGCACCTAAACCGAATCGCTCGGCTCTCCGCTATTAATTAATCATCGATTATTCTATTTATCGACAATTAATCAATCCGAAACCGCCGATAATTTACTGCACGCGCTTTGCTTTTCACACACAATCCGCATCTGCAAATGACAAAGGAAATATACCTTTCTCCAATATAAAAAAAACACACAGATTCTAACTATAACTTTTGTATATTACATCTGTTTACTTAATTTAATGAAATTTTAATGATTTCGTTTAACGTAAATATAAAAATTTTAATACCAAGTAAATCTATATTAATTATTTTGCTTTTTTTTTTGTACATAAGCGAAGGGAACAGAAGAAAATACGAAACATGCATGGAAGCGCTTTAATTTAATTAGACGGACCATAAAAATGTAACTTAAAGTGAGGAATAATAAAATGAAGTAGTCGCAATAAAAAAAATGGAACGAAGTGGTTCGCTTTTTCTCTTTATTGGCGGCACGGAATCCGCTGGAAAATTGTACGTCGCGGAATAAATAAAACATCTCCACATAATTCATAATACCAGACGAGATGAGAAATGTTCTCATCTTTAATATACATTTTTTTTGTTGTTGTTGTTTTTCTTTCGTTTCTTTTCTTTTTTGGTTTTAAAGGACCCAAAAGGTTCAATGTTTTAATTAAGTGCTGAAACGACTACCAAGACGATAGAAGAATGTATAAACATTCAAAGATTAGACAAAAAATGGAGTTTTTCAAATTATTTTGTATTAATTTTTAACAAATTTGTAATAAACAATTTGGAAAAGTAATTACTTGATATTATTTTGTTCTAGACGTCTAAAGTTTATTTTCAATAATTACGCGGTAGAAATAATAACTAGTAAAGTTTTAAATCTGTAAAATTGCAAAGAAAAGTGTGCGAATGATTTGAAGTTATATTTCGAAATTGTTCGTAAACGAGTAAAACCTTTATCCACAAGTGAAAATTTGTTATAAATATTCGTATGTTAAGTTGTAATATTTTTGTAAATTGTTGTAAAAGGAATGAGATTAAATGCGTTTATTAATTAATGAAAGTAAATGTTTTTGTAAAGAGTTTATATTTAGAAATTGTTCGTAAACGAGTAAAACCTTTATCCACAAGTGAAAATTTGTTATAAATATTCGTATGTTAAGTTGTAATATTTTTGTAAATTGTTGTAAAAGGAATGATATTAAATGCGTTTATTAATTAATAAAAGTAAATGTTTTTGTAAAAAGTTTAAGTCTTACCTGAAGTGAAGATGAGAAGGATGAAGGTAATCCGATGAAATCTATCCATAACGAAAGAGCGCCGAGTTTTGAGTGGTCCGGGTGTGATCGGTGTCGGCGGTTGATATCTCGTGATGCGAGTTCAATATAAATGGGAATGAAATGTTTACCAACTTTCGAGTTGACCTTAATGGAACACACAGGGCATTTAAGACGAACGCAACAACAAACTAAGCTGTTGTCATGCTACTCTGTAACTACTCTGGAGAATTTTTGAAAGTCTATCCGCTCCGCAAAGTCGGCGTTATTGTTTTGAGCGTCGCGACGCCGTCTGCACGCACGGTCCAAGCACGCGCCCTTCTTACACTCCGCCACGTCTTCGGATTAGACTAAGTCTCCACTCGTCTCGCAGTCGACGACGACGACGTTCCTCTAATTAATTCATTGATCTTAATTGGCACAATTGCATACATGACTATCGTTGTTTCGAGAAAACGTACACATGTACTATACATCCTAACATGTGTTTTGCTTTCTTGATTTTCAACAATTCCACTGCGAATATTCACACACACTCAACGCTATAATTATAAGCAACAGTTAATTGGCATAGTTCAAATTATTTACAATTCTCATACACTTACTTATCCTTAAAATATCACAAATCTTTAACATTAATTAATCTAATTTCCAAATTAAAATAAACAACTCTTATTCACTCACAAGAAAATTATATATCTTTCCTAGTTTTTTTTATTGACAAATTTGAATTATTAATCATTAAGTTCTGTGAACAAAACTAAATAATATTTGGATTTGAAAAAAGTTTTACAATTATTAAGAGTGATGACTTTTTCCATTTTTATGTTTAAATGGTTTCGTCTTCGATTAATTAAGAATTGTACGCCTAACGAATTGTTAGTTAATATTGACTTATAATTATAAGCAACAGTTAATTGACATAGTTCAAATTATTTACAATTCTCATACACTTACTTATCCTTAAAATATCACAAATCTTTAACATTAATTAATCTAATTTCTAAATTAAAATAAACAACTCTTATTCACTCAAGAAAATTATATATCTTTCCTAGTTTTTTTATTGACAAATTTGAATTATCAATCATTAAGTTCTGTGAACAAAACTAAATAATATTTGGATTTGAAAAAAGTTTTACAATTATTAAGTGTGATGACTTTTTCCATTTTTATTCTTAAAAGGTTTCGCCTTCGATTAATTAAGAATTGTACGCGTAACGAATTGTTAGTTAACATTGACTTAATAGTCATTTGGACAGGCATCTAGGGCAGAAAAAATGCAATGATTTCAATCGTGAGCGTAGTACGCTTGTTTGGAATATTTTTAGCTTTTCCAATTCTGTGGATGCGTTAAGGTTAATTAGAACCGCGACGAAGACAAACTTATTAAGTCCCGCGAGTGCTTTCGTACGTGTCCTTCGTGCAGACACCAAGCGGCAATTAATTTTTAAACACATCTGTTCATCTTCCTTCCTTCCTTCCTCTTTCATTCCTTCCTTCGACTTGCACAGCAATCACTCAGCGAGATAAGATATCGGCGGATGGTCCATTTATTCCCAACTGCCTTGCCTCGCCTCGCAACTCCAAGCTAACTTTGTTTCAACGCAGAAATGTAGATTACTTCTCCTGCTACAGGGAAATCTATACCATTCATTACTCTCATTCGCAGAGTGAATCATTAAAGCAACTGCGGATTCATTGCGACCATTGAAAAACCGCGATAACATTGAAA